>NC_077234.1:211689300-211813482 GCF_027887165.1 Monodelphis domestica
TCTTTTTCCTTTACCTCCTAAAAGCACTATCCTATTAGGAGACCCCTCATCTCAGAGTAGACCTCGTGGCTGGAAGCCAAGCTAGTTTTAATCTTCTGAGGAAGCCTCGTGGCTGAGTTCTCAGAGCTTCCTTTGGCTTAGGCAAGGCTGAAGAAAATCTTATACCCTTTTCTCTCTCTCTTCTTCTTAATTCCTTCCCTCTATATTAATTAAACCACCATAAAATTCCCAAACTGACTTAAGTATTTTTATTGGGATTTGAATTAATCCCTAGCGACCACTAGTATAATATATTCATTCCATCAGAAACATCTAAATTTACACCTAAAAGTCTCCATACATAAGGGTCCCTGCAGGTTGTACACTGTTGAAAGGGGTTTTAGCAGGAGTAAGCTGAAAGCAGGAGATTCTGCAGACCAGCATTCCAGGGCTCTCAGGAGCTGAGAAACTGATCACACAGATAGTTTCTGGGAGCAGTTGGTTATCTTCTCTGGAGGAGAGAGGGAGACTGCCAGGAGACTGGACCTTCCTACAATCAAAATCATCTTAAGGAAGTGGTAGAGATAGTGGATAACATTACCCTGGTGGACGGTGTGTGTTAATCCATCACTCCCTTTATGATCCTGATTCCTGCAGTGCTACTCTTCATACTGGGACTTCTGCTTGATCCAAAGTGAACTCCAGTTGTGTGAGATTAACTTTGACTCTTATTCTTGCTCCTACCTGGCTGGCCAAATGTAATAGGTGGGTTAAATAAGGATTCAAACTAAATATATATAACAAAAGAACAGATTTATTTAATTAAAGGGAGGAGGGAAAGGGGATCAGGGAATATCTAACTTTACACCCAAATCAGAAACTAAAACCCTAATAACCTTTTATACCTATTCGAAACTAACTCCTTAATTACTAATTAATATTGGGGAGAATTTGGTAGGAGCAAGAATAAGGGTCAAAGTTAATCTCACACAACTGGAGTCCACTTTGGGTTAAGCAGAAGTCCCAGTATGAAGAGTAGCACTGCAGGAATCAGGATCATAAGGGGAGAGCAGTGGATTAACACACATGGTCCACCAGTGTAATGTTATTCACTATCTCTACCAATTCCTTAAGATGATTTTGATTGTGAAAAGGTCTAGTCTCCTGGCAGCTTCAAGTCTCCCTCTCTCCTCCAGAGAAGATAATCAACTGCTCCCAGAAACTGACTGTGTGATCAGTTCCTCAGCTCCTGAGAGCCCTGGAATATTGGACTGGCAGAATCTCCTGCTTTCAGAGTGCTCCTGCTAAAATCACTTTCAACAATACTGACTTAGAAAATAACATATTATTAGTTACAGACCTTTTTTGTTGTTGTCATTCTTTATTTTGTTAAATGTTTTACTATTACATTTTTACTGGGTTCTGTTCTGAAGTTTTGGGCCATGAATATTTGACACTTCTGATCTAGTTCAACTCCTTCATTTCACAAGTGAAGAAAGTAAGGCCCAGAGATGTTAAGTTACTTTCCCTGGTCACGTAGTAAGTGGAAGAACTAGATTCAAACCCAGGTCCTCTGGTTCCAAAGGTGATATATTTCATTCCACTGTACCACATTGCCATAAGCCTTCTCTGAACTCCCCACTTTAAGTCTGTAAACTTCTAGGGCATTTATTGTCTCTGCCATTCACATGGTTCATCAAACCCAGTTCAGTTTAAACATTTAAGTGATTATAACATGCAAAACATAGACTTGCTTTGTTAGATGTTTGATTCTTCTACACTCTAACAGCCTAGATGGTAATTTCTTGGGGTCTAGTCACCAGTCCTTCTTAGTCCTTTTATGTCAACTTTGCCTGGCATAGTATCTTGTATTTTGTGGCCACTCAATACATGTTTATTGAATAAAAGATTAAGGGGCAAAAAAGGGGAGTGGGTAGAGGGAACTCATGAAAATGGATGTGAGGCCAAATGAGATAAACCACTCTTTGTTTCACTTATTTTTTCTTCTTTGGCTTCAAGATATTATATATAAAGAGGGTTGTTGTTGTTTTTTTTACCCCCAGACCAAAGTCTTTCAATCATCATTATCTTTAAATCCTATCCTAGCTCCAAAAAGCCCAGCACCATTTTGTGGTATCTGGTGAATGCTATAGACTGATGAGCTTAGCCTGAGTATGGAGTTCATATAATGGCCATTCCAGAGAAATGTGAATTCCAACCAAAATTTTTCATTGGTTAACCAGAATTGGCGGCTATTCCTATATTCCAAAATTGGTGGCTATCTCGATAGTCTGCTATATAGATAATGTACTGTCCAGGGGTGACCAGATGAATAAAAAAAAATAACAATCAGACCAGAACCAGAAAGATCAGCACTGTATTGTGAAGAGGTAAGGAGAAATGTTTTATATTTGGGAGCATGCTGGAGCCAGCATGGCCCTTCTTGTAAAGGATGAGTGTTACATTTTTACTGTGAATATTTATACTTCAGAGGTCAGGAAACAACTACAGATCATAGCTTAAAATTTTTGTTGATTTTGCTTGACAGAGACAGTGATGGAGAAAAGGTTAATAAATCAAATTAATCTTAAAAGTATGAAGAGAACCAAATTTTGGAGAGCCAGTGGTTAAACATTTGGTTGCATGCCCTGCTTGTAACTTCTAATTATTATAACAAATAAAGTAGTTTTTACTTCAATAGTAGTAACTAATATTTATATGGTGCATTATGGTTTGCAAAGCACTTTACAAATATATTACAAATATTATTCTACTTTATCCTTATGGCAACCTTGGAAAGTTGTTGTTTATATCCATTAAAAAAAACGAGGAAATGGAAGCAGATAGAGGTTCAATAACTTGCCCAAGATTACACAGTTAGTGAGAATCCCCTTTTCACCTACAAATTGGATAAAATGCTTAGACTATGCCTACACAAATAAAGTAAAATGAAAAGTCATTGTAAGCATAGTCCCAGGAAGGAGCCTATTTGTCCCTATGTTATTTGGGTGGATCCCTTTCAGGATTATAAGATCATTTGAAAAAAACTTCCATATTAGTGTTGTTCAATCATATCCAATTTTTCATAACTCCATTTGGAGTTTTTTTGACTGAGATACAAAAGTGCTTTGCCATTTCCCTCTCCAGCTCATTTTACAGATGAGAAAACTGAGGATTAAGTAGCTTGCTCAGGGTCACATAGCTATTAAGTATCTGAGGCCACATTTCAACTCAGATCTTCCTAACTTCAGGTCTGGTGTTCTAACCACCTAGCTGCTCAATTTTATGAGTATATGGATGTTCAGTCAGGACTGGAACTTCTTGTGTGAGGGCTTATTTCACCCTTTTTAGGGCTACCCATCTCTCTTTCTGTCTACACAACTTTCTTTTCTCTTCTTCAAAGGGAATGAAGGAAAGGGAAGAGAAGACACTCTTGTTCAAGTTCACCCGTAAGTGAATAGAAAGCAAGCAAGCATGGATACATGATGCTCTAAACACAATCCTTATACATACACATTATAAGGCAAGTGCCTTTGTAGTATTTTAGGAAAAGCATCTGAGAACAAACCCCTGATCTCTATCCTACCGTGAAAATAAATTAATAATAATAATAATAATAAATAGTGCTTGAGTCCTACCTGCAATGTTTTCTTTGGTTTCCTGCTGTCTCTCTGTCTCTCTTTCTCCCTCTTTGTCTTCCCCCGTCAGATCAACAACAGGGAGGGATTAAAGACTCCTGCAGTATCATACATCCTTCTTGCTGAATGAATAACATGATTAAGGTGTGTGTGGAAATGGAGTGACAGTAGCTAGTTCCATAGGTACAAACCCCTCAGGGGCTATGCTGCAATATACAATGATTTATTCTACAGTGATTTGCATGCAACAAATGCTTGCTAAAATTTGGGAACATTTCTTTGGCACACTGCACACTTTTCTTGATGGATGAGGTAGTAGGAGACTGTCCTGTGAATGGAGGGCAAGAGCTTCACTTTTCCTCTCATGTTCAGGTGGTTGGAGACACAGCTGTAACACTCAGCAGATGCCAACACAAACTTGCTGGGTAGTGAGCTGCGGAGCTCACCTTGGCAAGGGGAGTGGCATTTAAAAAGTAAATAAATTTAAGTTTTATAAGGTGACTAATACATTAATATCCTTGATAGGAATCAGGTGGGCTCTTGCTTTTCCCGAGGATTTCCTTTGGGGCTTCAAAGTTTTGGCTCAGGACAAAAGCACTATAGCATCCTCTGTGTCCACAAAGAACCTTGCTTTTTAAGGTCTTGTCCAAAGGACACATAGGCACACACACACAGAGAACTCAATTTGTCTGCTTCAGAGGGGATGAAAGGCTGAATTGACAGTCTAACCCCTGGTCTCTAGGGAGTTTGGATCATGTCTGTCTTTAAAGCAGCAAGTGTTGACTTCTATCTAATGGCTTGTTGCTCTGCTGCTACCACTGTGAAGGGGACTGCACACTCATTCGGTGCCTTACACTCTGGACTGTAGTAGTACAGAGACTAAGGCCTAACGTTGAATATTTAGGGGTATATGTATTTATGTGTATTTGTATACAGAGAGAGAGAGAGAGAGAGAGAGAGAGAGAGAGAGAGAGAGAGAGAGAGAGAGAGAGAGAGTAAAAAAGGAAAGAAAGAAAAAGAGGAAAAGAAAAGAAAAAAGAAAATAGAGTTCTTGAGCTTGTATTTGTTTACCGATAGACTCTCTAGATCATTGCTGGAATACTGCCTTGTTCCCTAGTGAATAGTGACAGCCTAGTAAAGATGTAGAAATGAAGAAGAAATAGAGGGCTATTTTTTTCAAAATAGATATACATTCCAATATGTATTGCCACTTATTTCCTTTGGTTAGATTATGATGTTAAAGAGGTCATGATCATAGGCTACAGTTAGTAGATCAGTAGATTAGTTAGTAGGTCAGTTAGTAGAGCTATCAATGTGAGGGCAGACTGAAGTTTTGACTGAGGTAACTGAGTTTAGAAGGTGCTGATGGTCCTTTTAGCTCTCTGAAACTGCAGAACTCAGAACTAGTTATCAAGAATAATTCATTAAAATAGGAAACTATCAGACTTGTATAAATCTCCACCCCTTTCCCCACCCCAAATCTGCCACAATATTGGAGGGTATATTTCTATGTTTTTTGCTATTTGGTTTGGATATGGATTGTGATACTTTCTCAGACTGGAAAAATTCCCTGTAATGGTTCTACCAGGAAGATTTATTCACTTCAGTCATCTGTACTTCTAACTCTAGTCAGATTTAATTTTTTTTATCCTTGGTAATATTTTCATTTGTATTAAGATATAAGCATGAACCACACATTTTTCATGGACTATAGAGGATGGAAGGATTCAGAAGTGTGGTGGCAGTGATACTTATTTAATACTTTTGGAGAAAATAGGCACCTAACATGAGTAAGAGAAAAGTGGGAGACACAAATGCTAATTCCTTAGGAAAGTCTTAAGAGAACCCAATAGTATACCCTTCATGAATAACTCTAGAGAGTGTCCACTATTAGGATTCTTCCAGCTCTGAATCAATCATGCTCTGATTTAATGTTTGTAATATGATTACTTGTTGATTATTCTATAAATTTATAATAAATAAATAACATATAAAATATAATGTAATAAATAAAATAAAAGATTATTTTGACAGATCTGATCAATGACATAGATACCACTTGACCATGGAGAGGTGATCTTAAAAGGAACATTTTTGGACCATTGTAATTTGGCAGAAAAAAGGCACATGATTTTTCAATTTAATCACCAGCCTCTTGCAGAACATTACATTAGACATCCTCTGAAATATAGATATTATACTTATATAGCAGCTTTGTCTTAGACAGATTTATTTTGACTCCTGTGCTCTAATTTATGATTTAAAATACTATTGATGGGAGTTCCTGAGTTCAAATCTGGACTCAGACAATTCTACCTATGTGACCCTGGGAAAATCACAACTCCCAATGCCTAGCCCTAACCCCTCTTCTGCCTTGGAACCAATACACAATATTGTTCTAAAATGGAAGGTAAGGATTTTTTTTTTATTAAAAGGAGGAAGGTTGGGTGCAGCTGGGTGGCTCAATTGATTGAGAGTCAGACCCAGAGACAGGAGGTCCTACGTTCAAATCTGGCCATAGACACTTCCTAGCTGTGTGACCCTAGGCAAGTCACTTAACCTCCATTGCCTAGCTCTTGTTATTACTATTATTATTGATTTTAAGATGGAAGATAAGGATTTAAAAAAAAGGAGGAAGGTTAATCAATGGAGTGAATGAGTGTTATTATTTGTCACTATTATTTTTATTATTAGTTATTTTATTATGAAACTGAAAAGATCTCTCCACAACCTTCTTTTGCTTGTATATAACAATTTAACAGTTTTCTTTGAAGCATAGCACCTAGTGACTTCACAAACTGAGATGTCAAAAGGGCAACAATTGTTTAATTCTTCACTTCTGTAAATATTATCTTTGGGTATCTATTAGTTCTTGAGCTAAATGGTCTACCCATCCTAAAATAACTGACCTCCCAAAGTTACTGACCATATATTAAGTAGCTCACGGAATCAAGTCCATTCCCAGCTTCTTCTAAGATAGCAGATACCAAATCTGAGGCTGCTGAAGAATCACTGTCAAGTTTAAGATGCCTCAAACTGTAATTATAAATGTGGAAAAAACAATCCAGTACCTAGATGCCTATACTCTGGCCTTTTCCTACTCAGAAAAAAAAACTGTTCACATTATATATCCTGAAAATATTGTGTTCATAAGTCTTCAAGTTTGTGTACCTGAAAAGTAATCAAATCAAAAGAGGAGCTTTTTCCTCCCCACTACATAAGTAGTAGCAATCTAGTACCATATTGCATTGTTAGAAAAGATTTGTTCTTTGACCCTCACATAGATGCTGTTGTTATGTAAGTATGAAGAAGGCTAGATGAAGAACAATTTTTTTAGACTCATTAAAACACATTTGACTCTCATTTAGAAGTCTGGAAGTGCCTTATCAGGGGGCTCTGACAGTATGTTAACAATCAGAACAGTGTAAAAAATAGACTTGAATTCATGACTCCAATCCCCAGAATCCTTTGCTCCACTTCCCCAGATGCTTTGTAATCACACTGAATTCTCGCCTGGGCGAGAACACAAATGATTATTTAAAGGAGTTCTCTGCCTACTGAGGGCCTCTTTTTGGACTTCCGTTTTGGAGCAGAGGTGGCTCTTTTCATAATGTAGGTGAGGTTGTGTCTAGGCCTCTCTGTGGCCTAGACACGTGTTTTCTTATCCTGTATTTTTTTTAATCCTCAATCTTGAATAAACCTCATAAAAATATAATACCCCTGGCAGAGAGAAACTAATTTCTACCTGCTTCAGTCTCCCCAAATTCCTAAATTTTAACTGTTACAACAGTCAACATTAATGGAATGAATTCACTAATAAAACAGAAAAGGATAGCACAATGGATTAGAGGGCAGAATCCAACAAATAATACTTAAAAGAAATACACTTAAAACAAAAGTTCTCTTAGAATTAAAATAAGAGACTGGAGCAAAATCTATTCTGCTTAAGGTTGTAATAATTAAACGGATTGTAAAGGACTGCAAAAGTACAGTAGATAAGGAAGGTTTTGTAACAGGGAAGGGAGGAGTTGAAGGGACAGGGGGAATATGGATGCTGGTGAGTTAAAAGGAGGGAGATATCCCCTGCTGAGAGGCTGTCTTTGAAAAATGGGGTTCCTGAGAAATGTGCCAACTATGATAGCCTGAGGGGATGCCTTCTCTATTGATTGATGTTGAAGATACCCAGAGTAGGTAAGCATGGACCCCACTGAGGGACAAGCCTCCCCCTGACCAAGATTTCCTGGCAGTTCTCCAATAAAGACCATTTATGGTTGAATGGCTATCCTTAGGTTCAGCTCTCTCTATGTCCCCCTGATATGATAGTCCTCTTATTTGACTGTTGGTTGTTTAACTCAAAATGAATTTAATAATAAGTTTGGATTGGGAAGATATCAGGGAATAAGGAATCAAGATTTCCCTAGATTGGGTTTGAGTCTCTCTTAGCAAGGCCAGGCCTTGTAGGCTGCTGAACGGTTTCTTTTATTCCTGGCTATGCTAAGCTATGCTAGTTTTCTTAAGTTCAAAGTCTTTAGCAGTAGACAGCAAGAGGAAGAAAAGGTTCTGACCTTCAGAGGTGGTTGGGCCTGCCTCTTCGGGCTGACACCCCTAAAAACCAGCATTACAGTTCAAATTGCTCCCCTTAAATTCTTTTTTTTTATGACATTATCACAGGAATCCAGGTAGAGCACACAATTGGGAAAATCCAGGAACAGAGGTACTTCTATCCAGAGGCAGAGAGGGCGTGATCCTTCCAGTCTGAGGGCCAGGAAAGATAGCAAGTCCTTTCCAGAGTAATTGTCACTCTCTAAGACCCCCGCCCCCAACTGTCATTGCTGTCCATCAATTTCACTCTAACCTTCCAACTGCTGTTTGCTCCACCTCAGTGGCAGTAAGTCCAGAGTTTGATTCAGTTTTCCTTTCAACAAGGTTGAATTAAGAAATATAGTTGGTAACAATCAAGATTTCCAAAAAAAGAAGAGAGTTAATATATACAAGATAAAAAGAAGAGGACAACTATATTATGCTTAGAGTCACCAGAGATAATAAATCAATATGAATACTTCATATATATGTGTGTATACATATGTACCCTCACTTTATATATATGTATACACACCCTGAATGACATAGAACAAAATAAATATTTAAAGGAAAAGTTAATCATATTTTCCGGAGAAATGGACTATGACATACTAATGGTAAGGGATGCAATGTGCCATTCTGAGTCCTAGAAAACTGAATTTAAAAAAACACAAAAAATTTAGCATCTCAATTGAACTTTAGAAAAGCTATATATAATAGATTATTTGAGATTTCTTGAATGGGAACAGAGAAGGATTTACATATATCTCAACTAGGCATGACATCTTTATAAAAATTTACCATATATTAGGCTCATAAAAATTTCATAGATGAAGAAAAGCAGATATTTTAAATACTTTTACTTACCCAATGAAATAAAAATCATATTTTTTGAATATGATTGAAATAAATGAATGAAATAAAGGAACTTTGAAGAAAGGATAAAAAATTAATTCAAGTTTAAATATTTTAATCCTATATCATTGGTTGGTCAAAGAACAACAATTGGTAGGTTATTGAAACAGATAATTTCATCAAAGGAAATGACAACAATCAAATAACATATCAAAACTTTTTGTGATTTAAGACATTCTATTGGGGACATTTTATATCTTTAAAAGTTTTTGTCAATGAAAAAAGTAGAAAAAGAATAGATAAATGATTGAGCATGCAATAAAAAACTCTAGAAAATCTTATTTTGGGTTTACTCATTAGATTTAGAGTGCCCTACTTGGGTAATTAACTCAAGATTTGAAATGTCCACACAATATTATCTGGCATTCCTCTTCTGTCCTAGTGGAAAACATAAAAACCTTTAAATTAACATTTTGAAACATTTATAACAAATGTCAAAAGCAATAGCCTTTAATTGTTATATTTATTGTGTATTTGAACCTTCTATTATAAATTCATATAGAAAAGAAGAACTTGGAGTGTATTGACAATGTTTCTGTCTACCAGTCACAAACTGCAAGATGGAAGAGATATTGGATTAATCTACTTTACCACAAAATATTTGGATGGAAAGTAAAAATTCATTAGATTTTTTACAGGTTTTTAGTTAACATTTAAAATATATAACATAAAATAGTATGTAACTTAAAATAATATATCAATATGACTTGTTATAAATAGACAATACATTATAATAAATATGCTTATCCAAGAGAAACAAATTCTCACATTAGGTTATGTCCAAAAATCTATGTCTCATTCTTTTTTCCTTCTCTCTCCCACCATTTCCTCTACAATGCAGGTAATATGATATAGATTGTACATATATTGTCATAAAAGACATATTTTTGTTCATCCTGTTCTGAAAAAAAGACACATATTGCTTACTCTGGAAAAAAATTTATGGAGAAAATAAAATGAAGAATGGTATGTTTTGCCAAAGTGATGTGCCCATATATTTGACTGTAGACACAGTCATAGAACAGTTGTCCTCACATTATGGCCTGATTTGGAACTAAGTGCCAACATGTAGGTATACATATTGACAAATGTATTACCATTGTATAGCCCATCCTGTTGCCTTTACAAGCCTGTTTTCAAAGGTCCACAAGTTAGCATTATGAGTTTACAAAATTTTAGAGTCAGAAGGAACTGCAGAAGTAATGTTCAACAAATCTTGACCAATGGTCATTCAATTTTTGCCTTCATTAAAAAGTTATAGACTTCCGGTTAAGATGGCGGCTTAGAGAAAGCTGAAGTTCAGATCTCCGGAAAACCCTTCCCGACCAATCTCAAACTAGAAGCTCCTAAGGCGCCGAAATTCAAAACGATCAACAGCACAGACCCTGGGAACCCTCCTCCTGGACCTGGACCCGGTTCAAAAGGTACGGCTCCCCTTAAAAGCCAGAACCCGATATCCCTCGGACCTCAGGGGTAGGAGCGCAGAGTCCAAGGCTCCCGGAAGCGGCAGCGGCGCCGGGCTCAGAGAGCAGGGTCTGAGGAACAACAACCCTCAGGGTCTTCTACCCAAGTCCCAGTCCGGGTGAAAGTTACTGCCTGGGGCTTCCGCTGCAGAGAGCCTGTCGGTTCGGGTGAAAGTTACTGCCTGGGGCCTCCGCTGCAAAGAGCTGGTCGGTCTGGGTGAAAGTTACTGCCTGGGGCCTCCGCTGCAGAGAGCTGGTCAAAACAACAGCAACCCTCAGGGCGGGCAAGACAGCCTCACGGGCTGGATCCTGCTATCCAAGTCTCAGTGAAAGTCTGTGCTCTCGGAGCTTGGGGAAGCGGCAGCCCATCCCCCCGCAGGCCAACGAAACAGCCTCACGGCCAGGGATTCTGAAGGCAACTTCCGGAAATCGAGCCAGGGGGAGAGTGTGGCCTCGCGGTCCGACCCTTCCATTCCAGTTCCAGTGAGGCATATTCAGTTTAACCCAGGGAACGCTCATAGAACCAACATCTGCCCAGGACTAATCTGATCACCAGACAAAGACAAGAAAAGCCAATCCTCCACGTTCAGAGATGACAAACTCCACAGAAGCACAGAAGCCCCAAAATACCAAGAAAAATAAGAAGAAAGGGGCGACTCTGGACACATTCTATGGAGCCAAAATACAAAATACAGAGCAGATAGAAGAAGATATACAAGAAAATTCTCCAAAATCTTCCAAAGGAAATAGAAACTCTCCACAAACCCATGAAGAATTTGAATCAGAAAGGACCAAAAAGATGGAAGCCCTCTGGGAGGAAAAGTGGGAAATGATGCAAAAGAAATTCACGCATCTACAAAACCAGTTTGACCAAACTGTAAAAGAAAACCAGGCTTTAAAGCAAGAACTAATAAAACAAAGCCAAAACACCAAGAAATTAGAAGAGAACATAAAATATCTCACCGACAAGGTGATAGATCTGGAAAACAGGGGGAGAAGAGAAAATTTAAGAATAATTGGACTCCCAGAAAAGCCAGAAATAAACACCAAACTGGACATGGTGATACAAGATATAATCAAAGAAAATTGCCCAGAGATTCTAGAACAAGGGGGCAATACATCCACTGACAGAGCTCACAGAACACCTTCTACACTAAACCCCCAAAAGACAACTCCCAGGAATGTAATTGCCAAATTCCAAAGCTATCAAACAAAAGAAAAAATCCTACAGGAAGCCAGAAAAAGACAATTTAGATATAAAGGAATGCCAATCAGGATCACACAAGACCTTGCAAGTTCTACGCTGAATGATCGTAAGGCATGGAACATGATCTTCAGAAAGGCAAGAGAGCTGGGTCTCCAACCAAGAATCAGCTACCCAGCAAAACTGACTATATACTTCCAAGGGAAAGTATGGGCATTCAACAAAATAGAAGACTTCCAACTTTTTGCAAAGAAAAGACCAGAGCTCTGTGGAAAGTTTGATACCGAAAATCAAAGAGCAAGGAATACCTGAAAAGGTAAATATTAAGGAAAGGGGAAAAATGTTATCTTCTTTTACTCAAACTCTCTTCTATAAGGACTACATTTATATCAACCTATGTATACTAATATGTGGGGAAAATGTAATGTATAAATAGGGGGTAAAGAAAGACCAAATAGAATAATGGTTCTCACACAAAGATTCACAGGGGAAGGGGAGGGGAAGAAAACTCCTATAAGAAGGAGAGGAAGAGAGGGGGGGGGGGGTTTACTTAAACCTCAATCTCAGGGAAATCAACTCTGAGAGGGAAAAACATCCAGATCCATTGGGATCTTGAATTCTATCTTACCCAACAAGGGTAAGGAGAAGGGAAAACCAAGGGGGGGAGGGGGAGAGGGAGAACAAAAAGGGAGGGAAAGAGAGGGGGGAGGGGGAGGGAACAAAAAGGGAGGGACTAAAAAGGGAAACATCAAGGGAGGGGACAAGGGGGACTGATTCAAAGTAAATCACTGGACTAAAAGGTAGAGCCGAAGAAGAAAAGGTTAGAATTAGGGAAGGCAATCAAAATGCCAGGGAGTCCACAAATGACAATCATAACTTTGAACGTGAATGGGATGAACTCACCCATAAAACGTAGACGAATAGCTGAATGGATTAGAATCCAAAACCCTACCATATGTTGTCTTCAAGAAACACACATGAGGCGGGTTGACACCCACAAGGTCAGAATTAAAGGATGGAGTAAGACCTTCTGGGCCTCAACTGATAGAAAGAAGGCAGGAGTGGTAATCATGATATCTGATAAAGCCAATGCAAAAATAGACCTGATCAAAAGGGATAGGGAAGGTAATTATATTTTGTTAAAAGGGACTCTAGACAATGAGGAAATATCATTAATCAACATGTATGCACCAAATAATATAGCACCCAAATTTCTAATGGAGAAACTAGGAGAATTGAAGGAAGAAATAGACAATAAAACCATACTAGTGGGAGACTTAAACCAACCATTATCAAATTTAGATAAATCAAATCAAAAAATAAATAAGAAAGAGGTAAAAGAAGTGAATGAAATCTTAGAAAAATTAGAATTAATAGACATATGGAGAAAAATAAATAGGGATAAAAAGGAATACACCTTCTTCTCAGCACCACATGGCACATTCACAAAAATTGACCATACATTAGGTCACAGAAACATAGCACACAAATGCAAAAAAGCAGAAATAATGAATGCAGCCTTCTCAGATCACAAGGCAATAAAAATAATGATTAGTAATGGTACATGGAAAACCAAATCTAAAACCAATTGGAAATTAAACAATATGATACTCCAAAACCGTTTAGCTAAAGAAGAAATCATAGAAACAATTAATAATTTCATCAAGGAAAATGACAATGGCGAAACATCCTTTCAAACCTTTTGGGATGCAGCCAAAGCGGTAATCAGAGGCAAATTCATATCCCTGAAAGCTCATATTAACAAACAAGGGAGAGCAGAGATCAATCAATTGGAAATGCAATTGAAAAAACTCGAAAGCGATCAAATTAAAAACCCCCAGCAGAAAACCAAATTAGAAATCCTAAAAATTAAGGGAGAAATTAATAAAATCGAAAGTGATAGAACTATTGATTTAATAAATAAGACAAGAAGCTGGTACTTTGAAAAAACAAACAAAATAGACAAGGTACTGGTCAATCTAATTAAAAAAAGGAAGGAAGAAAAGCAAATTCACAGCATTAAAGATGAAAAGGGGGATAGCACCTCCAATGAGGAGGAAATTAAGGCAATCATTAGAAATTACTTTGCCCAATTATATGGCAATAAATACACCAATTTAGGAGAAATGGATGAATATATACAAAAATACAAACTGCCTAGACTAACAGAAGAGGAAATAGAATTCTTAAATAATCCCATATCAGAAATTGAAATCCATCAAGCCATCAAAGAACTTCCTAAGAAAAAATCCCCAGGGCCTGATGGATTCACCTGTGAATTCTATCAAACATTCAGAGAACAGTTAACCCCAATACTATACAAACTATTTGACATAATAAGCAAAGAGGGAGTTCTACCAAACTCCTTTTACGACACAAACATGGTACTGATTCCAAAACCAGGCAGGTCAAAAACAGAGAAAGAAAACTATAGACCAATCTCCCTAATGAATATAGATGCAAAAATTTTAAATAGGATACTAGCAAAAAGACACCAGCAAGTGATCAGAAGGATCATTCACCATGATCAAGTAGGATTCATACCAGGGATGCAGGGCTGGTTCAACATTAGGAAAACCATCCACATAATTGACCACATCAACAAGCAAACTAGCAAGAACCACATGATTATCTCAATAGATGCAGAAAAAGCCTTTGATAAAATACAACACCCATTCCTATTAAAAACACTAGAAAGCATAGGAATAGAAGGGTCATTCCTAAAAATAATAAACAGTATATATCTAAAACCAACAGCTAATATCATCTGCAATGGGGATAAACTAGATGCATTCCCAATAAGATCAGGAGTGAAACAAGGATGCCCATTATCACCTCTACTATTTGACATTGTACTAGAAACACTAGCAGTAGCAATTAGAGAAGATAAAGAAATTGAAGGCATCAGAATAGGCAAGGAGGAGACCAAGTTATCACTCTTTGCGGATGACATGATGGTCTACTTAAAGAATCCTAGAGATTCAACCAAAAAGCTAATTGAAATAATCAACAACTTTAGCAAAGTTGCAGGATACAAAATAAACCCACATAAATCATCAGCTTTTCTATATATCTCCAACACAGCTCAGCAGCAAGAACTAGAAAGAGAAATCCCATTCAAAATCACCTTAGACAAAATAAAATACCTAGGAATCTATCTCCCAAGACAAACACAGGAACTATATGAACACAACTACAAAACACTTGCCACACAACTAAAACTAGACTTGAACAATTGGAAAAACATTAACTGCTCATGGATAGGACGAGCCAATATAATAAAAATGACCATCCTACCCAAACTTATTTATCTATTTAGTGCCATACCCATTGAACTACCAAAATACTTCTTCACTGATTTAGAAAAAACCATAACAAAGTTCATTTGGAAGAACAAAAGATCAAGGATATCCAGGGAAATAATGAAAAAAAACACATATGATGGGGGCCTTGCAGTCCCAGACCTCAAACTATATTACAAAGCAGCAGTCATCAAAACAATTTGGTACTGGCTAAGAAACAGAAAGGAAGATCAGTGGAATAGACTGGGGGAAAACGACCTCAGCAAGACAGTATACGATAAACCCAAAGATCCCAGCTTTTGGGACAAAAATCCACTATTCGATAAAAACTGCTGGGAAAATTGGAAGACAGTGTGGGAGAGACTAGGAATAGATCAACACCTCACACCCTACACCAAGATAAATTCAAAATGGGTGAGTGACTTAAACATAAAGAAGGAAACCATAAGTAAATTGGGTAAACACAGAATAGTATACATGTCAGACCTTTGGGAGGGGAAAGGCTTTAAAACCAAGCAAGATATAGAAAGAATCACAAAATGTAAAATAAATAATTTTGACTACATCAAACTAAAAAGCTTTTGTACAAACAAAACCAATATAACTAAAATCAGAAGGGAAACAACAAATTGGGAAAAAATCTTCATAGAAACCTCTGACAAAGGTTTAATTACTCATATTTATAATGAGCTAAATCAATTGTACAAAAAATCAAGCCATTCTCCAATTGATAAATGGGCAAGGGAAATGGATAGGCAGTTCTCAGATAAAGAAATCAAAACTATTAACAAGCACATGAAGAAGTGTTCTACATCTCTTATAATCAGAGAGATGCAAATCAAAACAACTCTGAGGTATCACCTCACACCTAGCAGATTGGCTAACATAACAGCAAAGGAAAGTAATGAATGCTGGAGGGGATGTGGCAAAGTAGGGACATTAATTCATTGCTGGTGGAGTTGTGAACTGATCCAACCATTCTGGAGGGCAATTTGGAACTATGCCCAAAGGGCGACAAAAGAATATCTACCCTTTGACCCAGCCATAGCACTGCTGGGTCTGTACCCCAAAGACATAATGGACACAAAGACTTGTACAAAAATATTCATAGCTGCGCTCTTTGTGGTGGCCCAAAACTGGAAAACGAGGGGATGCCCATCAATTGGGGAATGGCTGAACAAACTGTGGTATATGTTGGTGATGGAATACTATTGTGCTCAAAGGAATAATAAAGTGGAGAAGTTCCATGGAGACTGGAACAACCTCCAGGAAGTGATGCAGAGCGAGAGGAGCAGAACCAGGAGAACATTGTACACAGAGACTAATACACTGTGGTATCATCGAACGTAATGGACTTCTCCATTAGTGGCGGTGTAATGTCCCTGAACAACTTTCAGGGATCCAGGAGAAAAAAAACACCATTCATAAGCAAAGGATAAACTATGGGAGTGGAAACACCGAGAAAAAGCAACTGCCTGAATACAGAGGTTGAGGGGACATGACAGAGGATAGACTTTAAATGAACACTCTAATGCAAATACTATCAACAAAGCAATGGGTTCAAATCAAGAAAACATCTAATGCCCAGTGGACTTACGCGTCGGCTATGGGGGGTGGGGGGGAGGAAAAG
This sequence comes from Monodelphis domestica, assembly GCF_027887165.1. Taxonomy (NCBI): domain Eukaryota; kingdom Metazoa; phylum Chordata; class Mammalia; order Didelphimorphia; family Didelphidae; genus Monodelphis; species Monodelphis domestica. Next base: position 211,706,013 of record NC_077234.1, read on the forward strand.
AAAATGATCTATGTCTTTAACGAATAATGCTTGGAAATGATCAAATAAAATATATTTTAAAAAAAAAAAAAGTTATAAAGCAGTCACTATCTCTAGAGGCATCTCATTCTACTTTTGGGTAATTTCTAATTGTTAGGAAGTTGATTTTCCCCTTACATCAAGCCAAAATTTGTCTCCATATAACTTCTATTCCTTGTTTGCATTTCTGGAGTCTTCTAGAGCCAAGCAAATCTAATCTTTTTGCTGTTATTTTTCTGCCCCTCCAAGATTTCACTGTCTCCTGAGTACAAATTATACTTCAAGATGGGAGCATTCTTCTTTTTCAAAAATTTTCTTGAATTCCTTTGAAAAAAAGAACTGTATAATTCTTTCGTGAATATGAAAAAAATTTGAGGGTAAAAATGACTAATGGGGAATACAATCTCAGTGTGATTTCTGGTCAAGGGTTTTCCAATAGTTACTATCTCCAGGTAGGACCAATAATATGAAGACAGAACTTACAACGCTGTCAATGACTTGTTCTACAACTTTGCCTGACATCTTGCCTTCTGAGCGTCTTAGGGGAGGAAAGAAGTAATGTTAATATTGCTGGTAATAAAAATAGTGAACTTTTCCTATTCAATTCTTTCCCCCTTAACTTGTGTCTTGACCATTGACATCCTTTAAATTTTAGATTTAGATTATGAATTTAGTCACTTCTGGAACAAACATATGAGGGATTTTCCTCTAGAAACAAAAATTAAAAATATTTTTCATTATCTTGTGAAGTTTTTTATTAGGAAAAAATTGTGCCATGTTTTTGACAGCTAAATAAATGGATTTTATTAAACAGATGATTATGGGCTGAGATTATTTAGTATTCCTTTTTTATTATGTAGTGTGGACTCTACTGGGAGCTTGGAGTTTCTTTTCTTCATTTCCAACATTGATTCTTGCATTAGAGTGTTACATTGAATAATTAATATACTTCCTGTGATTGATGATTTGCATGGCCTGAATATTAGGTTATCAATCATGACCCACTTGTTCTAATGTAATCATATTGAAAACGTGTCAAAAGCTGTTTACTCAGTGATGACAACAGGAGCAGTGCTATTGAAAAGGCATGAGCACTTCAGCAAGAAATATGCTGGTGGAACATACATAATGCAGGGATTATGAGTCCTTCAAATTGATGTAACAAGAGCCTGGAGCCCTTGGTGAGAGTTTTCAGTTCCAATAAGAAAAACCCTTTTTTCAGTGAGAAAATAGTCCTGATTCCTTTGCCTTTTTTCAGCATCTTAGTGACTTTTCCAGCTTACCGAGAGAAGAGTAATTATGTTCTGAATAGCACAGTATAAAGAAACTTTTTTTTTCTTCTAAAAGGAACGGAAATATTTTGAAATAGGAAGGATGCTATTTGACTCAAACAGTTCCTGGGAAGAGAGAGCCTCCTTAGGTAATCTGGGTTCCCATGTTTAGTTATTTCAGAAACACCTGCAACACAGATCCCAGCTGTGAAAGGAGAATTTTATCCAACTGCACATTTCATTTGCTATTTTCTTTTCCCTTCTTCTCTGAAATTGTTCTAAAACATGTCAGGCCTCTGTTAGGGTCCAAATAGTTTTTTTCCTTTCTCTCCTGTAATTCTATAGATTTAGTGCACACATTTGAAGTCTTCATACCCATTTTTCATTTTTTTGCTATTCTGTCTGAAGTTAGGTATATCAACTAGTTACAACAAAGCAAAGAACCAATCCTCGATAGAGAGCTTCATTGATTTGAATCTACTGAGGTCTAATCTAGTCTGGTCTGTATGCTTGATTCTGTTCTGTAGAAGATGCCCTTAGTTTCTTTTACTCTAGTTGTACCTATGCGAGAAAGACACTACAGTGAGTTTCTAGTATTTGATACAGACTTTTCCTCCATTATTTTCATTTGCATATGAGGGGAGGTAACTAAACAGAGCAGAGTGATACTGGTTCATTATGAAATAACCCTGGATTGATAGTGGCTTCAATGAATATCAATACAGGTAACATGATGGAACTTGGAGTCAGGAAGACTTGTCTCAGACACTTACTGGCTAAGTGACAAATCACTTAACCTCTGATGGTCTCAATTTCCTCCTCTGTAGAATGGGCATAATATTAACCTCTAATAAGATTGTTGTGAGGATCTGATTTAACCTATGAAAAATGCTTTGTAAATCACTAACTTTATAAATGGAAGCTTTTATTAAGAACATTGAACTTAGAGTCAGAAGACTTAGGGTCATTTTTTGTCTGCACCACATAGTATCAGTATGGCATTAGATCAGTCATTTCTTGGAATCTTAGCCCTCCATTGTCTTCTTTCTGATATTCATTATCACTTCTGAGTCTCATATTTCATCTTTCACAGCTATATAACAATTTGAGCAGACTATTAGTAATAAAAAAAGTGGATTAGTATTTCTGGTAGCCCTTTGAAGTCATTAAAAGACCTTTCCTGAAGTCAATCCAGCCACCTCTTCTATTTAATTTTAGATCCCTGTATTGACCAATCATATTGTCTGCTTCAGATATGTTCATTGATAGACAAGCTCTTTGTTTTGTCTTTCCAAATGCATGTTATCTGGGTGCTGAAGGAGAAGCAGTTATCTGATGCAGCTTTCTCATCACACACTACTCCTACACAACTTCCTTCTATACTAGTTTCTGGAAAGAGGCTTCCTTGATGAAATTTCCTCCCTCCTGAAAACCTGAATGGTCCCAACTTCTCTGAAGCAACTTCTTGGCATAGAGTCAACAAGAACCCAAACCAGATGGGTTCTATCCCTCTTAGATTTGGTGGGTGCCTGAGACCATAGTAATCACTCTACCTTGACTAACTGACCAGACCATATCCAGATAGAGATGAAGCAAAGAGGAGAGTGAGACTCTGTCCAGAGAAACTTACAGCCCATTCTATCCTTCTTGCATATCCTTGCTGATAGGCAAATGTCCTCTTCTGTTAAGTGTTTAGTGACTTGCAAAGCCTCATTTTGTCCCAATATCATATCTGAACCAAGAGGGTGATGGCTTTAGATTCATGCCTGCAACCCTGGGCTATAGAATTTCTTCATCTACTTGGTTTTTGTTGTTGTTGTTGTTTCTTTCTGAGTGGTGAGGTTAAACTTTTTTCAGTGTTTATGTATCTATTTGTAGATCTGTATGATGGAGTTTTAGGATCTTTTTGTAGATCTGTATGATGGAGTTTTAGGATCTTTGGTTATTCAAGGGGCCCATTGACCTATAATTTTATTGGTTACGTGATGCCAGCCTAATCAATAAATTGCTACTCTTACTCAACAATTCTTTCTAAATAATATAAAATGTAACAGGTTAATTAAAAAATTGGAAAGATCTATATGAAGTTATGAAGAGTGAAAAGAGCAGAACCAAGAGAATATTATATAGTATAATAAGATAATTTACAAATTCATTTGTTCAATAACTCCCTGGTTGATAGATATCTAGTTATTTGTTTAGGTACCAGGTGGTTTTTGTTGTTATTGTTGCTGCTATTTGTTTGTTATTGCAGATAGTATGTGCTACTAGTAATATATAATTTTTTACAGATAGATTTTTGTAATAAACTTTGTGAACTTTTTATTGTCAAGGTCATATAATGAATTTTTAAAATTTATGTATTGTTTTATTACATAAAACTGTGAAATGGAAATCACTTTAAAAGACTGATATATATTAATTTAAGGTCGCCAAGGAATTCAGCTATGTAATTCCTAAATGAAAACTCAAGTCAGCAGTCAACCTTTTATGGAGTTTTTAATTACAAACAGTAGGAAGAAAGGCATTAGAGAGAGAGAGAGAGAGAGAGAGAGAGAGAGAGAGAGAGAGAGAGAGAAAGGGGAGAGAAGGGAATAGGGCTTAAATACCCACTCTGCTTAGGCTGGGCCAAAGGCCCAAGGCCTTGTATAGCCGAGGCAAAGAAAAGAGATCAGTCCCTATCACTCACGTGACCAAAATGGAGAAACAGTCTGAGGGCCTCCACTCCAAGCACCAGGATCCAACCACCTCCTTTCCCCCACACAGGAAATCCCCAGACTTCTCAGCTGTCCTCTACCTCACTTCCTGTGTCTCCCCTGTGCCAATGGTGGCTCTAGCTTCACCCAGGACCACCCAGAGATCTGTCCCTTTTGCACATGTCTGTTGAAGGCCATATTCTCAAATAATTAAATCTTGAGCTTTGCTGCAGCCCTTCCTAAATCCTGTTACCCTGAGTAGGGTGGAGACTGTAGTTTCCAAGACCTGATTCTGTCATTCCAAGTATCTCTATTGTTATTGATCAGGAAATAGCCAAATCCCATCCTCTAAAGAATGGTTTGAACAGGGTTGAGTAGTTTTGAAATTCACAAAACACCCAGGTAACTCCCTCCTTCCCTCCCCCCATTAAAGAAAGCTTCATTTGACTAAAGCATGTATGTATATATAAAATTATGTCTTGCTTATTTCTATTTATCAGTTCTTTCTCTATAGGTGGACACACACAACCTATTCTTCAAACAATATTCCTATTGCTATATATAATGTTCTCATGGTTCTCCTCTTTTAATTAGTAAGTGTTTGTTATGGGCATGGAAAGATACCCTTTGGGGTTTGGGAAGGATACCTTTTGCAAGCATGCAATGACTCCAAAATTTAGCTTAAAAACAAAAAGAGATGTATTAATTTAGAAAGTAATGTTGAGAGTGGCCAGGAAGATAGCAAGGTAGAACAGCAAGATGGGGAGCAGTTCCTTGGGAGGACAGCATGAAAGGAAAGGCTGTTCCTCCATGGGGACAGCATGGATGGAGAGGCTGTCCCCCAGAAGACATCAGTTCTGGGGATTATATACTCTTTAGATGCTTATGTCCTGGTGTGGATGTGACCAGAATGTTAGTCCCTCAGGCATTTGGTGGGGTGGGGTGGTCATCTGACTGGGGCATAAAGATTCATTTCTTTGTCCACCTCAAATCTAGAGAACAAAGGAGGGTAAACATCTCAGGACCCTGGGTGGGGTCATTGGGTGTTTCTAGGTTAAGAGTCACAAGGATGCAAGGGCAAAGGAGTTTTCCCTGACAATAGTTCGACTGGGTTTCTGTGGGGTACAGTGCCCATGTTACATTGACACAAATTTTTGTTAGGTAGATTCAAATATTTTATACTGTTTGTCATTATTTTAAATGGAATTTCTCTTTCTATATCTTGTTGCTGTGTTTTATAGAGTGTATATAGAAATGCTGATGATTTATGTGGGTTTATTTTATATCCTGAAACTTTGCTAAAGTTTTTAAAGTTTTAGTTTTTTAGTTGATTCTCTAGGGTTTTCTAAGTTTACCGTTATATCATCTGCAAAGAGTAATCATTTTGTTTCCTCATTACTATGTTTTAATTCCGTCAATTACTTTTATTATGTCTTATTTCAATAGCTAGCATTTCTGGTACAGTATTGAATAATAGTGGCGATAATGGACATTTTTTTTTTACCTCTCATCTTATTGGGAAGGTTTCTTTCTAATTTATCTCTGTTACAAATAATGCCTGCTGCTGGTTTTAGATACTAATTATCATTTTAAGAAAGGTTCCATTTATTCCTATGTTTTATATTTTTTTAGAATAATAATGGATACTGTATTTTGCCAAAGGTTATTTTCTGCATCTATGGATATAATCATATGATTTTTTATAGTTATTGTTTTTTCTTATGGTCAAATATGCTGATAGCTTTCCTATTATTGAACCAACCCTGCCTTCCTGGTATAGTGTCCTCAGGATCATACAGTATGATCTTTTTGACATAGTGCTATAGTTTTCTTGCTAGATTAAAAAAAAATATGCCAACACTTATTAAGTAAATTGATCTATAGTTTTCTTTTTATATTTTTTGCTCTCCTTGGTTTAGGTATTAAAACCATATTGTGTCAAAAAAGGAATTTTTGAGGTCTCCTATTTTACTTATGCACCCCCTTCCCCCCCCCCCCCCCCCCCCCCGTAGTTATTGGAATTAATTGTTCCTTAAATATTTGGTAGAATTCTGATATTGGGGATTATTTTTTAGGGAGCTCATGGATGGTTTATTTAATTTCTTTTTCTAAGATGGGGTTGTTTAAATATACTACTTCATCTTCTGTTAATAAAGTTTATATGTTTTTGGTAAATATCCATTTTACTTAGGTTGTGTCAACTAGAAAAAACACAGAACTATTAAATAGTCAAAATCACTGTTTAATCAAGGGTTAAAGGGGTTCAGAGCTAAAAGACCTCAGCACTAATAGGCCACGACAAGAGAGGTGCTCGCTCCCCACAGATTGAACTCAGGCGGCTTTGGTCACCGACCCATGGGAGTGCCATCAACTCAGGAAGGACTCCAAGGAACAAAATAATTTTGGGAACCTATATACCACTCTAGATGACCTTGGGGCTTAGGGTGAGAGGGACAGTTGATTGACTTTACAATGGTAAGAAAGGAAAATGAGGAGTTCCAGACAGGAATGACTGTGAGAGGCTGATGCCCTACAATGGACACAAAAGGGAAAGACTCAACCCTGGGCTGGGCCACCTTGGTAATGGACCTTAGCCTAGGGGGAGAAACCATTGAGACAAAAGAGATACTTAATATTCGATGGGATTAGCTTCTCCCACCCAAAGTACCAGGATGTCCATTGTCTGGTGAAGTGGGATCTTCCCTCAGGGGGAAACCTCTCCTGTGAGGAGGTCAAAGCCTGGGGTTTCTACCCTCAAACTAAATAAACTGGGAATTTCTAGATTTCCATGTTGACAGTTGTCAGTTTTACAGGCATAAAATTGGGCAAAATAACTCTTAATAATTGCTTTAATTTCATTTTCATTGGTGGTACCTTCACTTTTTTTTTCATTTTTATATGGATAATTTGGTTTTCTTTCTTTTTAAATCAAATTAAACAATTATCTATTTTATTTTTTTTTATAAAACCAACTCCTAGTTTTATTTATTAATTCAATTTTTTAAAGTTTCAATCATGTTAATTTCTCCTTTGATTTTCAGGATTTTCAGTTTAGTGTTTAATTGAGTTTTTAAAATTTGCTTTTTTTCTCTTCTTTTTTAGTTGCAAGCTCAATTTATTGATCTGTTCATCCCTTTTTTATTGATGTACATCTTTAGAGGTATACTGAAGGACCAGCCCTGGAACCTATTTTCTCCCTTCCCTGACCCCCTCCCCCTAGAGCCCCTGCAAGCAAGTTAATGAAGAACCAGTTACCACACCCTGGAATGTGCTAGGAACTGATAACAACCCCAGCCCCAGAAGTTCCTGTCAAGTTCCTGTTCACTACCCCCAACCCCAGGAATTCCTGTGCATTCCCCCTACCACAGAAGTTCCTGATCACTCCAGTCTTTAAAAGGTCCTTCAAGCCCCAGAATCAGGGCTTGAGCTGTTTTTTTTTTTTAAGTGCCAAGCCCAAACTTCAGTTTGTTTAATAAACTCCCTTCTGTGTGTTACAGTGTTGGTTATAGTTTCATCCTTGGGATCGATTCACCAGGCACTTCAATACATTTTCCTTGCTTTGTCTGCATCCCACAAATTTTGTAATTTTATATTTTTCCAAATTCCAATTTCCAATATATATATTGGAATGTTATATCATTATTGTCATTCTCTTTAATGAAATTATGGTTTCTTTTTGTTTGTTTTGTTTTGTTTTATCTTTATTTTATTTTAATAAATTTCCACATAAGTTTTCCAAAGGTATGTGATTCATGTTGACTCCTTCCGTTCTTCCCTACCCCCTCTGTAAGCTGACAAACAATTTAGGACAAAGTTGTATTATTATGCAAAAAATTTCCATATTATTCATTTTTGTAAGTGAATAATCCTATAAAAGCCAAACTCTAAATCATTTACCCAAATAAACAAGTGATGAATCATATGTTTTTATTTGCATTTATAAGCCAACAATTCTGTCTCTGGAGGTGGATAGCATTCTTTTTTCATAAGTCCCTCAGAATTGTCCTGGATGATTGTATTGCTGTTAATAACAAATCTATCACATTTGATTGTTCCACAATATTGTAATCACTGTGTATAATGTTCTCCTGGTTCTGCTTAGTTCTTTCTGTACCAATTCACATAGGTCTTTCCAGTTCTTTCTGAAATCATCCTGTTCATCATTCCTTATTGCTCAATAATATTCCATCACCATCATATACCACAATTTGTTCAGCCATTCCCCAATTGAGGGACATTCCTTTAGTTTCCAATTCTTTTCCACCACAAAAAAAGCACAGCTACAAATATTTTTCTACAAATAAGTCCTTTCCCATTTTTATTATCTCTTTGAGATACAGACCTAGTCGTGGTATTGCTAGATCATAGAATATGCATTCTTTTATAGCTGTTAGGGCATCATTCCAAATCATCCTTCAGAATGGTTGAATCAATTCATAACTCCACCAACAGTGCATCGGTGTCTCAATTTTACCACATTCCCTCCAACATTTATTATTTTCCTTTACTATCATATTGACCATTCTGATAGGTATAAGGTATGCCCCAGAGTTGTTTTAATTTGCATTCCATTGACCCATACTTCTATCTCTTAGCCAGTACCAGACTGTTATGATGATCATTGCTTTATCACAGTTTAAGATCTGATACCGGTAGGCCATAATCCTTCACATTTTTTTCATTAGTTCCCTTGATATTCTAGAACTTTTGTTCTTCCAGATTAATTCTGTTATTAATTTTTTTTCTAGTTCTATGAAATAGTTTTTTGGTAGTTTGGTATGGGACTGAATAAGTAAATTAATTTAAGTAGGATTGCCATTTTCATTATATTAGCTTGGCCTACCCATGAGCAATTATTTTTTTCCAATTGTTTAGATCTAATTTTATTGGTGTAAAAATGTTTTGTAATTATGTTCATATAATTCCTGTGTTGGTTTTGAAAAATAGATTTGTGAAAGGGAATTCTTTATTTGCTTTGTCTATTTTGAACTAATCAACCAAAAACTTAAATACCCCTACTTAACACTAAGGGAGTTTACAAGTGGCTTACTTGGAGAGCTGCACCTTTTTAACTCAATCAGTGAGAAACTTGTGAATCCTTTGAAAAGAGTCTATACCCTCGGAGGACGAGAGGTAGATTCCATTGATATTTCCCCGCCCTGGGCAGTGCTAAGCAATTTGGAAGCTGTGATTGGATCCTGTGAAGAGGGAAAAGAACAGGAAGTGATGTGGACGAAGGACTATAAAAAGTCCTGAACTTCCTGCCCAGAGAGTGTCAGCTGGTGACTTGCCTCTTGGAGGTGCCTTTGGATTTGGACTTTGGCTTTGACTTTGGATCTTGGCTCTTGGACCACTTCTTGGAAGACTGCTCCTGGATCTTCTCCTTTGGACTTTGTGTTAGCTGAGTGAGTAACTTGCCTTCCCTTCTTGGCTTCTAGAGAGATTAGTTCCAGGGAGGCCTCCTTCTCCTTGAGGAGGCTGCATTGGTGGAACCTTTGTGTAAGACACCACTGGATCCTCTGACTAAAGGTTAATGAGCCCTTTTGGGGCTGAGCCAGACATCAGAGCCATATTTAGTGTGATAGGCTAGACATTTTCTCTACCCTCTTCTTACATTTCTCTACTTTCACTTCTTCCACCTCTTTATAAATAGAAGCTACTAAAAGTCATTTTGACTTGGGCTATAATATTTTTTAATTGGTGACCACAATATTACCTTAGAATTCTCATTATTTAGTCAAACCCTTAATTTAATTTCTTACAGATTCCCAAATATTTAATATTATCTAGAGTGATTCTAAATGGAGTTTCTCTTTCTAACATTTATTGCTGAGTTTTGTTGTAAATATACAGAAATGCTAATGATTTATGTGGGTTTATTTTGTATCCTGCAACTTTGCTAAAGTTATTAATTATTCCAACTAGTTTTTAGTTGATTTTCTAGGATTCTCTAAGTATACTACATCATATCATCCACAAAGAGTGATAGTTTAGTTTCCTTGTTGCCTACTTTAATTTCTTCAATTTCTTTTTCTTCTCCAATTGCTAAAGCTAACATTTCTAGTACAATATTAAATAATAATGTTGATAATGGGCCTGAAATTATTATTTCTAATTTTTTTCCTTGACCCACTCATTCTTTAGACTTAGCTTATTTAGTTTCCCATTAATTTTTAATATACACTTCCATGGCCCTTTATTGAATGAAAATTTTTATTGCATTTTCGTCTTAAAAGAGTGAATGTAATATTTTCTTTACTTCATTTAATTGTGAGGTTTTTATGCCCTAACACATGGTCATTTTTGTGAAGGTACTGTGTACAATGGAGGAAAAGGTATACTTTTTAGTTCTCATTTAGTTTTCTCCAGAGGTATAGCTTATCTAACTTTTCAAAAATTCTATTTGTCTTCTTAACATCATTCTTGTTTAATTTATGGTTAAATTTATCTAGTTCTGAAAGCTGAAAGTTGAAGTCCTCTACTAGTATACTTTCTCCCTGTAGTTCATTTAACTTTTACTTTAAGAATTTGGTTGGTAAGCCTTTGTGTACACATATTATATATTAATATTGCTTCTTTGTCTATGGTACCTTTTAGTAAGATGTAGTTTCCTTGCCTGTATCTCTTTAGAAAAACAACAAACCAGTTACCTTTGATCTTAGAATCAGTACTAAGTATCAGTTCTAAGGCAGAAGATCAGTAAGGGCTAGGCAATTAGGATTATGTGACTCACCCAGGTTCATATACCTAGAAAGTATCTGATGTCACATTTCAACCCAGGTCTTCCTATTCCAGGCCTAGATCTCTATCAATAATGCTATCTAGCTGCCCCCTGCTTATGTATTTGAAATATATAAGCTTTGATTTTTGTCTGAAATCACGATTGCTTCTCCTGTTGTTTTTTTTTTTCTTTCTAGCTAAAGCATAATAGATTCTTCTCTAGACCTTTATTTTTTACTTTGTGTCTGTCACTCTTCAAATCTTTTGCTTGTAACTAACATTGTGAGATTCTGGTTTCCAATCCATTCTGCTATCTGCTTCCATTTTGTGGGTGAGTTCAATTCATTCACATTCACAGTTATGATTAATAAAACTGGATTTCTTTCTATCCCATTTCATTTGTTTATTCTTTTGTATTTCTTTTTCTCTTGTTTCTCCTCTTGAGTCTTTTTGCTTCTGATCACTGCCTTCTTTTAGCCTTTCCTCTTTATCTCTCTCTTTCTCTTATCTCTTTTCCTTCCTAATTTCCTATTGGGTAAGATAGATTTCTATTAATAATTGAATAAGTATACATGTATTTCCCCATTTTTGAATCAATTTAAACATGAGCAAGGGTTAAGTATTTCCTCCCCTTGGTCCTTATGTACTTCTTTTATGTGAGATAATTTCCCTCATTTTTCCTATCCTTTCCCCCTTCTCTCAGGGCATCTATCTTTCTTGCCTATATATTTGTTTTAAACATCATTCCAATATAATGAAATAACCCCTGTACCTTCTTTCTATATAGAATCTTTCTAACTGCCTTATTTATGGTAAAGTTTTCAAAAGTTACTTATATTATCTTCTAATATAGAAATACAAAGAATTTAAACTTATTGAGTTCCTTATAATTTTATATTTGTTAAACTTTTATAATTTTCTTGAGTCTCATATTTGAAAATAAGATTTTGTATTTAACTATGGCCTTTTATCAGGAATTTTTGAAAGTCCTCTAGTGCAAGAAATATCCATTTTCCCTTGAAGGATTATATTTAATTTTGCTGAGTAGGTTTTTATAGGTTGTAATCCCAGCTCTTTTGCTTTCTGGGATATCATATTTCAAGCCTTCTTTTTCTTTTATGTGGTAGCTGTTAAATATTGTGTGATTCCAACTGTGGCTCCATGATATTTGAATGTTTTTTTTTCAGCTACTTGAAGTATTTTCTCTTTGCCCTGGGGGCTTTGAAATTTGACAATAATATTCCCAGGAGTTTTTATTTTGGGATTTCTTTTAGGTGGTTATTGGAGGATTCTTTAAATTTCTATTTTTTAATCTGGTTATACATCAGTAGGGTAGTTTTCCTTGAAAAACACTTAAAATATGATGTATAGATGTTATTTCCTCAATCATGACTTTCAGGCAGTTCAAAAATTACTAAATCCTCTCTCCTTGATTTATTTTCCCAGGTAGTGGTTTCTCTAATTACACATTTTACATTTTCTTCTATTTTTTCATTCTTTTTTGCCTTTGATTTTTCTTGATGTCTCATGTAATCATTAGGTTCTATGACCCAATTCTAATTTTTAAATAATTATTTTGTTCAATGAGTTTTTGCACTCCTTTTTCAATTTGACCAAATCTGTTTTTTTTAGTTATTATTTTCTTTAATATTTTTTTTAGTTATTATTTTCTTTAATATTTTTCTTTACTTCTTTTAGCAAGCTATTACTTGCCTTCACAATTTTCTTTTGCTCTTTTCTATATCTATTTTTTCTACCACTCCTATTTGATTTTGAAAATCATTCTTTAGCTCTTTCATAAATTCCTACTGGACTTACATCCAATTTACATTTTTTCCTCCTTTGAGGTTTTGTTTGTAACTGCTTTGGCTTCATTGTCCTCTTCTGAGTTTGTGTCTTGATCTTTTCTGTCACCCACAAAAACTTTTTTGGTGAGATCCTTTTTTGTGTGTGCATTTTCCATGTTATTGGAAAATTCCATGTTATCTTGATTTTGAACTTTATGTTGAACTCTATTCCTGTTGTGGAATGGTGGTGGAAGAACACTGTATCAAGTTTTAGGCTTTTTTGTACTGCTATTATTAGCTAGTTCTGGGAGTTTGGAAGTTTTCAGTGTCCCCAAAGTGGTGTGATATGGGGAATGAGTGTGGTCTTTGCTCTCCTGGTCTGACTCTAGTCCTTACATAGGAAAGGCCTTTGCTCTTTTGGGTTTACAATTGGTATTGCTCCTCAGGACCCCTGTTCCTTGATCAAAAGTGATATTGCTCCTTAACAATTCCATTCCCTTTTTTTTTTTAAACCCTTACCTTCAGTCTTGGAGTCAATACTGTGTATTGGCTCCAAGGCAGAAGAGAGGTAAGGGCTAGGCAATGGGGGTCAAGTGACTTGCCCAGGGTCACACAGCTAGGAAGTGGCTGAGGCCAGATTTGAACCCAGGACCTCCCATCTCTAGGCCTGGCTTGCAATCCACTGAGATACCCAGCTGCCCCCTCCATTCCCTTTGACAGAAAATACTCATCTGTACTTTTGAACTATAACACAAATTTGGTATTTGGCAATGGATTTGTCAAACAAAATCTGATCATCTTTCTACTGCTGGCACTGTAGCCCCTGTTATCTATTTCTGACCAGTTGCCAGTTCCCTTACCAACTCTGGCTTGAAACCTCCTCAGGCTGTTGCTGCTTCTGTAGCATTCAACTAGTTCTAGTACTGGTATTTCATACATCAGGTTCAGGTCAATCTTGACCTCTGTGTCACAGATCTTGCTTCCCAACCTCCTGAGTTGTCTTGGTCAGGAAGAATGTCTCATTTTGACATTTCGTTTGCTCTGCCACTGCAGTTTTCAATTTGAGGTGTTATTTTAAAGTTGTTTGGAGGGGAAATGTTGGGAGAGTTTAACTGGTTTCTTTCTCTATTCCTGTTTTTGTATTTAAAGACCTATACTTATCAATGCAAATTAAAAAATATATTAATCTATAATCTATAAACATTACAAATCAAAATTTTACTCATAAATAAAATAAAATTGAATTACTTGATCTAGAAGCCACCTACTCTAATATATATATATATATATATATAAACCTCTACCTTCCATCTTGGAGTCAATACTGTGCATTGGCTCTAAGGCAGAAGAGTGGTAAGGGATAGGCAATGGGGGTTAAGTGACTTGCCCAGGGTCACATAGCTGGGAAGTGTCTGAGGCCAGATTTGAACCTAGGACCTCCCATCTCCAGGCCTGACTCTCAATCCACTGAGCCACCCAGCTGCCACTCCCAACCTAGACTAATATTAACAATTATGTGATCATGTAGCTAAATCCCAATTAGATTAAATAATTAATCTCACAAAGTGGTTCCACGCTTTTGATCATCCTTCTCCTTCTGATCTTTCATCTCCTTTGCCTCATTTTCAAGCTGATTAATTTTTACTTTCAAGACACTATTTCCTTGTTTTAGTTCAAGTACCTCTGTTTCCAGATGACTTATCTTGCTTTTAAAGTTCTTTTCCCAGTTGCCTTCATCCTCTCTTAATTGTGTTTTGAATTGTATTTTGAGTTCTTCCAAAGCCTGTGTCCAATTCTGCTTGATATTTCTTCATCCTTCTTTGTTATATTTGTTCTTTGTTCATTGCCTAGATAGAAGCTGTTGATTGTAATTTCTTTTATCTTTTTCTGTTGTTTGCTCATATTTAGCCCTTCTTTACTCCCTGTAGTTGCTGGCGCTTTTGCTCCTATCATTTTGTGTTAGGTCTGTGGTTTTGGGCTTTTCTGTCAGTCTTCCCCCTTGGAGCTTACTCAGCAAATCTTTCAGCCCAGTCTGTGGGGGAGGGGTGTTGGAGCTTGAGGTTCCCTGCCCTCTGAAGCCTTGATGAAATTAAGTCCAGCTGGGTTGAACTTGCAGAGCTAGATGTGCCCTGAGGCCAAAACCTCAGTAGGGGGGGAAATATGGAGTGTCTCTACTGCTGCAACCAGACTGCCCACTCTGCGCTTCTTCTCCAACTGCTTCCCCATCACCTGTGTTTGATGCTCTGACCCTGGCACAGCTTTGCCCACAAGGTACTCCCTCCAATCCAGCACCCTTGTCTGCCCAGAGGTTCCAGCTTGTGAATGTAGAACCTTTCTTAAGATGATTGGAAGGAATACACAGTTTATTAATAGCTTTAGAAATAATAACTATAATGAATATAGAAATAAGAACTTTAGAAACCAGAATTAGAGAAATAGGAATTGGGAAATTAATGACAATGCTCAAATTGAAGAAAATTTTAATGATAATACTCAACAATATATGAGAAATGGCGCTCGTCCAAAAACTACTCGAGGTACTAATGACCCTCAGAGAGGTGCCCTTCAGGGGGGTGCCCAAGGAATATCCCAAACACAATGATGGTGTCCGGGGGGGGGGGGGGGGCTGGGGCAAAGGAATCAGAGGATACAACCTTTGATTTCCCGGACCCTGATGTCCTACTACCCATTGTCTCTATCCACTGCCCTCCCCATACTAATGAACCTCATGTTACCTTAAAGGTGGGTAACACCTATTATGATTGTCTATTAGACACCGGAGCTTCCTGGTCTGTATTAAAGAGAACACCTGATTTACAATGTTATTCTATTGGCTCAGAGAATGTAATGGGAGTATCAGGAATAACCCAAAGAGTTAAAAGACTTCCTCCTAGAATGGTGTCTGTAGGACCCCTAGAGGTACAACACTCCTTCCTTTTGATGCCTGACTCCCCTTTAAATTTGCTGGGGAGGGACCTTCTATGCAAACTCAGAGCCACAATAACCTGCTCCCCAGATGGCTCATTATCATTAGAAGTACCAGAGGAATCTTTAAAATTACTCCCTGTACTTCTCTCGGAAAACCAGGAGGCAAAAGAGCCTTCCATTTTTGAAATACCTAAAGATATACCGGAGTCTCTTTGGGCCACATCTTCTTCTGATGTAGGCTTACTTAAATCTGCTGTTCCTGTGCAGATAAAAACTAAATCTAGCCCACCTCCTTCTATCCCTCAGTATCCCCTCTCAAAGGAGGCAATTGAGGGTATTACACCAGTTATTAACTCATTAATAGAACAGGGAATAATAATCCCTTGCAAATCTGAATACAACACGCCCATCCTGCCAATTAAAAAACCAAAAAAAGGGCCCGATGGCAAGCACATCTATAGATTCGTACAGGATCTAAGGGCAGTGAATAATCACGTTATAAAGAGACACTCCGTAGTTTCTAACATACATACTATTATTTCATCTATTCCTAGCACAGCTACATACTTTACAGTAGTAGACTTGTGTTCAGCTTTCTTTTCCATACCAATACATGAAAACTCCAGGCATATTTTTGCTTTCACCTGGAAGGGCTCACAATATACCTGGTGTCGGCTGCCACAGGGTTATGTCGAAAGTCCGAGCTTATTTGAGCAAATTTTGAGCCAAGACACAGACAATATAACATTTAAAAATAGCAAATTAATCAAATATGTAGATGATCTACTCTTGGCTTCAACAGATGCAAAAACATGTCAAGAAGATAGCACACATCTTCTTTTGGAATTGCACAAAAGAGGTCATAAGATCTCGAAGGACAAAGTTCAGTGGTATCTCCCCAAAGTAGAATATTTGGGGTTCATTCTGACAGCTGGTGCCTGCTCTATTTCTCCCAAGCAAATTGAGAATATTCAAAAATTGAGTTCTCCTACCACTAAAAAACAGTTAAGAGCAATTCTGGGAGCAACAGGGTTTTGCAGACAATGGATTCCTTGCTATGGGGAAATTACTAAACCTCTTATAGCTCTAACAAGGGATGTAGTCCCTGAACCCCTCAAATTAGAGCCTGAACACCTGTCAGCTCTATCAGAGCTAAAAAAGACTATCTTATCTGCCCCTGCTCTAGGCATCCCAAATTACAACAAGCCATTTACTTTGTATGTACATGAGCGAAGAGGAGTAGCCTCAGGCGTTTTAACTCAGACTCTGGGGCCTTCTCAGTGTCCAGTTGCTTATTATTCAGCCCAGCTAGACCCAGTAGCAGCAGGAGCACCACCATGCCTTAGAGGAGTAGCTGCTACAGCCTTACTAGTAACAAAAACCGTTGATTTAGTATTGGGATGTCCATTAACATTAACAATAATGTGCCCACATGAGATTGAAGCATTATTGGTAAAACATAGAACACAGGCATTCTCGGATCAGAGAATTACAAGGTATGAAATAACCTTATTAAATAGTGAAAATATTACCTTGAAACGCTGTTCAACTCTTAACCCTGCCACCTTGCTTCCAGATTTACCTACTTCAGGAGAACCACTACATAACTGTGAAACATTAGTGTCCATGGCAGAAAAGCCTCAAGATAATCTCTTGGACACTCCCTTAGACAATGCAGATCTGATTTTATTTACCGATGGTTCCTCTTTTATGAGGGATGGCATACGTTACACTGGAGCTGCCGTAGTCACAGAATTTGCCACTGAGTGGTCAGCTTCACTGCCCTCTAACATTAGTGCTCAAGGAGCAGAGCTCATAGCTCTGAAACATGCCTGTATAATAGCCAAGGATAAAAAGGCAACAATTTATACGGATTCTAGATATGCTTTCGGCATTTGTCACTCAGTCGGGATGCTATGGCTCCAAAGAGGATTTTTAACCTCAGCTGGAAAATCCATAGCTAATGCAGAAATTATTAATGAAGTTCTTTCTGCTCTCAAACTGCCTAAAGCCCTAGCTGTAGTTCATTGCTCTGCCCATACAGGTGGCTTTGACCCTGTCTCTAGAGGAAATGACCGAGCAGATGCCGCTGCAAAACTAGCAGCCATAGAAGGACCTGGATTAATTTTAACATTAACAACCACTGATAATTTAAATTTATCACTCTCCTATAATGAAAAGGAAGTGGAAAAATGGAAACAAAAATTTAAAGCAAAACAAATTAATGGAGTATGGGTGTCACCTGAAGGAAAACCCCTGCTCCCTAGAAGTTTCTATCACCAAATTTGCCAATCTGTTCATAATAATGGCCACTTTGGTACCCAGGGCATTGTGGACTCTGTTAAGAGAGTATGGATAGCCCCTAGTATAACTACCATAGCCTCTAAAGTGTGTTCATCCTGCCCTACCTGCCAGGCATATAACCAACATGCCTTTCGTGGTAAAGCCTTTGGTGGGCGTCCTCTGGCTTACACACCTTTTGAGCACCTGCAGATAGATTTTATAATGATGCCAAAGGCTGGACAATATAAATTTTGTTTGGTCATAGTAGACCAACTGACCAGATGGCCGGAAGCATTTCCTACAGCCCGAGCCACAGCAGCTTTTGTTGCTAAGGTGCTTTTAAAAGAAATTATTCCTCGCTTTGGCCTACCAGCACGTATTGACTCCGATAGAGGGAGTCATTTTACCGATTCTGTCTTAAATCAAATATATTCTTGCTTGGGGATAACTCCCAAATTCCATGTTCCATATCATCCCCAGAGTTCAGGCCAAGTTGAGAGGTTGAACAAAGAACTTAAAACTATGATTGGAAAATTATACACTGAGACCCATTTAAAATGGCCTGAAATTCTCCCTTTGGCCCTATTTTATCTTAGAAGCAGGCCTAGAGGAGACCTACATATTTCACCATTTGAGATGCTTTTTGGACATCCGCCTATACAGGCTAAGCCTTTCTCCCCGGCTTATACATCGCTATTAGGGGGAGATATTACTATTGCTTCCTATATACAGGAGTTACAGCACAAACTGCGTGAGCTACATGAATCCGGAGCTGCAGTACAAGCTGGACCACTAGACTTCTCACTTCACGACCTGAACCCAGGAGACAACGTGTATATAAAGAATTTCAAGCGTACTGGAGCAACTGAACCTTCATGGGAAGGACCATTCCAAATACTGTTAACTACTCCAACATCTATAAAGGTATGAGAAAAGGACTCTTGGATTCACTGTTCTCATGTAAAGAGAGCATCTTCTGTTGAGACTGATTGACTGTATCCTATACATGCATTGGAGATAACTACCCATTGACAAGTGGAACTGCTTTATTCTGCTTTTGACAAATTGAATTCCTAAATTTAAATTTTTTTTCTTTTTTTCCTTTTTTCTCTTTTCCTTATTTTATTATTATTATTATTTTTACATTATTTTATTTTTTCCCTTTTTCTCATTTCTATGTACTTAAGGTACATATGATCAATATTTATTTTATTCTACAATATTAGTTTAAATATATATACTTGCTGTTATTATTAATACGCACCCAAACAGCTTTAGACTATGGGAACCTGCCATTTATTGATAATTGTTGTGGGACTATGATTAATGTTTGTGTCTGATTCTAGGAACGAGATCAAAAAAGGAGCACAGAGATAACCTGGATAATGCCAAAAGAGCTCACAGGTCTAAAAATCAAAGACCAATCCAGGTAGGATTAATGCATTTCTAAGCCAATACTAAGGACTTGAACCTAGTGTGAGACTCGGGGTTGCGACACTTGACAGACGTTACGATGTAGGCCTTCCCTGTATCCACACTCTTCGTGAAAGTACCTACAGACAAGTACCTAAGGTTGGCTACCATCCTGGCTCCATCCATCCCTGAGAACGAAGGTAAAATCAGACGAGGGAATAACACTTCCCTAGATATATAAAAAAAAAATCTGGTCCTCTTTTTTCTCTCCTATAGTATGGCAACTTCCTGTAGCCTTGGCTGCAAATGGGGAAGTAAAATATACTGCATTCTGTCCTACAGACTTGTGGGATTAGAAATTACTTAACTGGACCCTAATACAGGGGCCTGTGGAAAAAAAAAATTTTTTATTCTTGCTTTCTCAAATTTTGTATACATAGATTTTTTTGATTTTGATACTGATTTTGAATTCTTCTTTAATATAAATATGCATATATAAAGGGTTTATATTTTTTCCCTTAATTTTTTCCTTTTTTTTTTCTTCTTTTGATTTTGAATTTTTATTTTATTTTCATTTTGTTTTGTTTTTCTTTTGGATTAACTCCCACACTCCCACAACAAAAACTTGAATCCTCAGCTGGACTTAGTGTTTTTTCAACACTTTCTTCAGGGGGTATTGTATTTCATCAAATCCAAGATTTAAATTTTGTTCGAGATAAATCTTCAGAGAAGAAGCTTGCTAACTAACTGAATCCAGAGAATGAACTGTTTGCAGAAAGATATCTAAACCTTTTCACTACAGGAAGATCCAGAATGAACCTTGGGGTGTGGTTGATTGAACATTTTTGAATGTACACTCTTATGCCAAAGGGGACTGCCCCCTAATTGGCTTTTGTCAATGTGCCCAGCAAAACATTGGTTTGCTGTCCTTCTCTCTCCTCTATTTCCCCATATTTACAACTATTATAATTTTCCTCTTAGTGGGTAAAAAAATTTTTTGTATACACTTACAGTTAGAAATTTTTGGGGTGCAGTATGCTTATGTTTAGTGATCAATTGGGGAGACTAGTCTCCCAATCATCATCAGGGGGGATTGTGAATTTTAAAAGTCTCCATCTTGGTCTAGCACCCAAAAATTGTGCACACCCACACTACACGGGCATGTGCTAGTCAATGACAAATCAGAAATAACTAACTGCCCACCTGGGCTGTCCTAAGCCAAGCTAGAGCCAACCATTGGATTTGTGAGACACAGGAAGTGAGGTAGGGAACAGCCTCTGGAATTCGCTGACTTCCTGTGGAGAGAGCTAGGGGGAGTTGGTGTTAGGAGCTTGGAGAGGGAGGACGCCCGCAGACAGCTTTCCTTCAGATCGGTCACGTTAGTTAAGGACTGATTCTTTCCACCTGGGCCTTTGGGCCTAAAACTCCCTCTGCCTTGGTCAGAGGTTGAGTAGCCCCTTTCCCTTTTCTCTTCTCTCCTTCTCTCCCTCTCCTTTCTCTACTTCCAGTGTGATTAAACCTCCATAAACTCCATTCTGACTTGAGTGTTTCATTTTAGGAATTTCATAAGTAAATTCCTTGGTGGCCATTGTTCAATATTACATAAATCCTGTAGCCACATTTTTAGCCATTAAAATATTATAACCTCTCCCAGAAGCCTAAAATTTCTACATATTACAAGCTACATCTGAAGGCTCAGCACTCTAGGTAGGGGAGGGGTCCTGGGACCATCCTTTCTTCCCCTTAAATCTGAGTGTTCTTGAATTCA
This sequence comes from Monodelphis domestica, assembly GCF_027887165.1. Taxonomy (NCBI): domain Eukaryota; kingdom Metazoa; phylum Chordata; class Mammalia; order Didelphimorphia; family Didelphidae; genus Monodelphis; species Monodelphis domestica. The sequence goes on from NC_077234.1 coordinate 211,726,897, forward strand.
GACTTTTGGGGGGGTATATCTTTTAATTTGAGTCCAGCAGGAGGCTTCCTTGGCTCTGTCTTGTTGTTAGGTTTGATTTTCAGTCCCCTGGGAACATTTAGTTTGTAATCAGTAAGAAAGGGTTTTCAGAGGTCTGAGCTTTCACTGCCTCTATGCCACCATCTTGATGCTGCCTCTGGTTCCATGCATTTGAATTCACAAAATTTGAAGTTATAATTATGTAACATATGATAATCAGTTCTAGTTCTATGGATCCATGCTGTGTGATTTTGAATAGTGCATCCACTTCGCAGGATACATGATATGTACTAATCAGGACCTAGTTGAAATTTCATTTTTTTTGCTAGCTAAAAAGTTTCCACTAGAGGTAAGCCATTATTGTTCCCTCACTTCCTCCTACCGTACTGCTAAAGGAACTATGGAATTAGTTTGGCTCCTGTCTCTGACATTTACTAGCTATGAGACTGGGTTTAGGAATTAAATGAGGGTGGATATATGACAATACAAAAGAGTCAAACAAAAAGTTTGTCCCTAAAGTAGATGGCTTCTTGTGATCTGATGTTCAGATTCAGAAAAATGGACTAGTAAATAATTTTATAATCCCTTAATGGAAAGCTTTTTTCACTTTTAATGTAATAATAATGATGACTAGCATTTATCCTTGGTTTAAATTGTATGGATTTGGATGAGAGTTCCTTTAGATATGACAGCAATAATATTGTTTATTTGCTAATAATCAGCATTCTAGGGATGTTTCAGTAGAGACAGTCATATCACCTAAATTGGTGATATGACTTGGAGATAGGCTATCAATCAATCAACATTATTATATTAATATACAGTAGCCTGTATGAAGGTTATTTACTTTAATTCTCCATATCTTCGTTTTTGAATCTGTGAAATGGGGATTCACAAGAAAAACATGGTATCTGCAGTGATGATTTCATTTGAGTTTGAGTTTTTATTTACATTTGTTATATGTTCTTAGAGCTCACTGTAAGGTGGAAGGTCAGATCATTGCTTCTTCTGGTAATTGTTCTGAGTGACACCATTCTGCCATTTAAAAAAAAATACACACTCTTGAGTGTCTAGAGGATGGGAAAGCAACGCAATGTGTCAGACAGCATTAGAAAGCTGTGTGCGCTTATTGGAAATTATGGGAATAGAATGATTGGCTTGGGATATGATGGCATATGGAACCAAAGCTGCTCATATTATGACATCGTGTCAGGATACCACTGGAAAAAAACCACTTCCCAATCAAAATACAGAAATGATGACCCCAGACCACTTTAGAGAGCTTGGGGAGGTAACCTTGCTATGCAGCCCTTCTTGAGAAGAGGAGAAAAAACAGTTCCTGACATTGGATTCCTGATGTATTCGACGGATGCTTCATGTTAGACACCATGGTGCTATGACAAAGTTCTCTCTCTGTCTCTCTGTCTCTGTCTGTCTGTCTGTCTGTCTGTCTGTCTGTCTGTCTGTCTGTCTCCCTCTTTCCCTCAAGACATTCCTGGTTAAGTTGCCAGCTGCTGCTGCTGCTGCTCCTATTCATTGAAACTCTTCAAAGTAGTTGTTAACTCTGACTGTAGCAGCAGGAAAGGTGCCTTGTTTGGTTAACCCGTTCCACCTATAAAATGAGAGCAATCTGGTTACCATGGTAGCTCTAACCAGAGACAGTTGTACTGTGCTTTAAATAAAACAAATATTGGAAAATTCAGGCTTAACCAAAAGGATGCTTCCTTTGAAGAGCACTCTTTTCTGTCTCCAGGATAGCTTTGCACAATGCTTAAAAAACAAGCTTAAGAAGAGGGCCCCTTACAACATGATCAGGAAGTTCCCTTGTCTTTTGGAGCAATGGAAGGCAAGAACACAATATAACAAAAGATAAGGTAATAGACCGTTAAAAGATAAGCCAGAGAGCAAGAGTTCATTTTGTAGAGACCCTTCAAAAATATAAAATTATTTTGCACAAGGTCCTACTTTATTATGTACATCTATTTCTATATCTTATATCTATATCTATACACATAAATGTATAAGCTTTTGAAATGTGAGTTCTCCTGGTTCATTTAAAACATGATTGAAATGCGATTAACACAACTTTTCTTGTAAAGTTAGCCTGGAGACTATGTTTGGATCTGGAGAAAGAGAAAAACTATATAAAGATAGCCTTAATTTATATAGGAGACTATATAGGGCCATGATGGTGAACCTATGACACGTATGTAAGCACTGACACACATAGCCATTTTCGAAGACACATGGCTGCATACAGAGAAGTAATGCGCCGCATGCTGAGAAGGATGCGAATATTGCAAAATTATGTTTTTTTTTTCTCAAAGTGACACACCCCTCGAGTTATGCTTGTTTTTTTGGTGAATTTTGACACACCAACCTCAAAAGGTTGCCCATCACTGATATAGGGACTACACTTGAAATTTCATTAGTATAGGGCCATGTTGGCAAATCTATAGCACATGTGCTGGAAGGGACTACTCCTCTCTCCCTCTCCACCAAAACCAGAGGACATTCCTCAGTTCACATGCCCCTGTGCCTGGGCAGTCCAATGGGAGTACTTCCTCCCTCCTCTGTCTGGAACAGGGGGGCGGTTTGCATGTGGCATGAGGATGCAGTTTGGGCAATTAGGATCTAAAAGGTTCACCATCACTGGTATAGGGTAAGCAATTCCCTTTTTTAAATTCAAGTCAGCACTTTCTTTGCAAATTAGTTTTATAGAACTGTTCTTAGAAGTCACTTTATCAGTCATATAGTCCAGTATATGTCAAACATAGGCCTTGCTTAGCCTCAAGACCAGCTTTCTTACTATTTAATACACCTCACTGTCTCTCTTGTTACCCCCCTAAGCACAACTAATCTATCATGTTTTTAACTAGCTGTCCACCAATCCTTTCTTCCCTGTTAGGTGATGTCACTCAAGGGGTGATGAATCTTCCAGAATCACATTCATTTTAATTTGTGACTCTTAAAAAGTTTTCAACACACACACACACACACACACACACACACACACACACACACACACAGTGGATCTCTACTAGTGAGATTTTAAGCATAGTAGGAAGATAGCAGGGGAAGTATTTTAGGGGTTTTTGACCCTTCTGGTTCCCTTCCAGTTATAAATTGTGTACTCTAAATGTACACAGCGGAAAAGGAAATGGCAAACCACTCCAGTATCTCTGCCAAGAAAACCCCAAATGGGGTCATGAAGAATCAGACATGACTGAAAATGACTGAATAACAACACAACAAAAAGTATTCTCATAAGGTTAACCTTGTTCTTTTTACTTCAATATTGAATACATACTGTAGAGGGGAAAAGGACAATAGGAAAGTAATGATGACAATAATGAAAAGTTTCTGATTCTGGTGCTATGAGCTGTGATCACCAATCTGTGCATATTAATTTATGGTTTGTTTTTTTTTTCTGATGTCCCAAACCCATAGCCAGTATGTCTGTCATTCTTTTGAGAAAATGAAAGCCTAGAGATCTTCCGTTCTAATATGCTATTAATATCAATGCTTGGTCCCTAGACATGCTATTGTTATTGCAGCTGCTCCTCCTTTATCCAGAGTATACTAGATTGGGTTTATAGGCAATCTTATAAAGGGCAACCCAGAAATTATTATCCTAGCCATTGTTACCATTGGCTAGGATAATAATAGTCTCTAAGTGATCAAATTTGGGTCCAAGTCATGACTCAGTCAGGGATCCTACCCTCTATTTTTATGGGCAGGGTAACTTGGAAAAAAAAGTTTCCAAGTCCAATCCAGAGTCTTTTGTAAAGATTAAGCCAATATTGTTCATAATTGGGGAAAAGGTGCCAAGTCACAAAAGTACCATGCCAGTAATATTAACTAGTTTATCAGAGCAGAATGGAAGAACCACAAGAGATCATGTAATGGAAGGATCATTGGTTCTGGAGTCAGAGGACTAGGGATAAAATGCCATCTTTGATGCCTGCTGATCCTTGCCAAGGTACTTAGCTTCTCTGGGTGACAATTTGTCCATTTGTAAAATTAAGGAGTTGAGGGCTTCTGAGGTCCCTTTCAGCTATAGCTATGATATATCAATTGATCCCTCAGTCCATCTGTCTCTATAATTATATAACATGTCGAGGTGAAAAGAGAGTCTATGAAGCAAGATGAATAGAAAATGTCATTTGTTTGCCCTAGAATTCAAGTCTATCCAACCAAATGAGATAGTTTCCTCTGCTTCTAACATCTAAATATCATGAAACATTTGGTGACCTAACCAAATGTTTATCTCAACTCCTCCATGAATTATTTCTTATTTAAGTATCTCTGAGAGATAGAAAGCAGTTCCTTTTCTCTCCTTCTACATTTTTCCAACATTGGAATTTCTACCTTTGGCTAGCCAGAGGTTCATAACCTGGAGTTTACAGATCCCCAAAAGTCTATCTATGGGTAGATATCAAGGAATCTGTACATTTGAATGGGAAAATTATACTTTTATTTTAATGAATTTCTGACTAAAACTTAGCATTTTATTCAATTATGATTAAGAAATATAGGCCATCCTACCTCTCAGCAATGCAATGATCTGGGACAATCCTGAAAGAGTTATGATAGGGAATCCTATCCACCTCCAGAGAAAGAACTATCTTTCACATCAGTGTATTTATGGTTTTATTTTGGGGTTTCGATTATGCCTGAGTGTGCTCTTAAAACAAAGACCAATATGGAAATGTGTTTCGCATAACAATAAAATTTTTAAAAAGAAAGAAATATAAGTCATCATTTGGGGAAAAGAATCATAGACTTCCCCAGACTGCCAAGAAGGTGCACAACACAAAAATGGTTAAGAACTCCTGGGTTAGACTGAATTTTGAGCATCCTAACAGCATACACAACAGAGGGGAGGAAATTATATAATCATGAAACAACTCCCTTGCAGCTGCCTCAAAGAGAGGTTATATTGTGTAATGGATAGATGCTGTAAAAGGAATAAGGAAGATCAAAATTCAAATTCTGATTTTGACACTTACTAGCTGTGTGTTTATCTCCAAGTGCCCTCTCTGAGCCTTAAGCAACAATCTAAGTCTGTAAGTGATTGATGAGCTTTAATCTAGATTGTCGGAGGGTTTTCCCACACTTATGAAATTATGACAACCTGGCAATAATGTGTCTCATTTTACTACATCATTCTTGAATTCATATTCCATTGGAACTGGATATATACTTTTCATTTGGGTAGCTTGGGAATTCTGGAACTCTACTAGAGACCTTTCTGGGTAATAGAACATGATTTTAAGTTTCTATCTGAACTGATTGATATTTGTTAAGTGACCATATTCCTTCACTAGTTCTATTCTAATTCCTTTCCTCTTTCTGTTTTCCATGGCAATATGAAAGAAAAAATTGAGGTTGATCATTTTCTTTCTTTCCATCTTACATTATTGTCCTTTGTCTACATATCATCCAAATAATGGATGAAGTACAATAGAGAATCCAAGGTGTTGTAAGATTTAAATTAATATCCAAGAACTCCATATTTTTAAGGTTTATTAATAATCACTTGAAGTAGAAGAAATAAAAGAAACAAAATTAGACGTCTAAGTAAAGAACACATGGGTACAATTCCTCTGCCTGACCCTCATCCAACCTCCACAGCCACATTTCCAGGAGGAGAGAGCAAGGACGGAGCTACACAAAACTTATATCCTCCCTATGTTAATACATTAAGTATATACATAACTGGGATGCTGGGAAAGAGTCCCTGTGGAAGCTGAAAAAACAAATAAACTAAGGGCAAAGTTAAATAACAAATAGAAACAGGATATACACTCAAGTTTAAGGCAAAACAAAATAAATCACCTTCATCTTCATTGGTTTCCAGTTTCACTCTGTTGTTCTCTTTAGAGAATGAATGTCTTAGAGTTCAGCCTTTGGCTTCTTGAAGTTCAAAGACTAGAGGAAGCCAGCTCATGTAGAAGTTCCCAGTAAATGGTATTTGATGCTAGTGCTAGTAAGGAGAATGACCTCAGGAATTCCAAGGGCAATATTTAATTGTAAATTGTCAAGGAACATAAAATAAAATTGAATACCATCACTGCTATGGGAAGAATTATTATGGCTCAATTTGCAGAAGGATTTCTTAATAATGAAAACTATATGAAAATGGAATGTGCTAGTTATTGCAAGGTAGAGAATGTTTGGAGGATAAATTCTTCAGGACTTTTGCAGAGCAGATTCATGGTTAGAAAGATTGGTGGAAATGATCTCCGAGGTCTCTTTCAACTCTTAAGACTCCATGGACCTATAATTCTAGATTCATCTTCTCTAATACTTAGTCAGATAAGAACTGGTACAAGCCCTTTGGTTCCAAAGCAATAAAGTAGCTGTTGGTCACACAAGCTGCCATCCTAATCTCTCTCACGTCAGCCTGACAATCATTTAAGCAAGAGTATCCCATCATCATCTAGTGGCACTGATTGGGATGAGAGCTCAGTATTCTCTCTTTGTTAAGACCAACCACCAAGAAAACACATGTGGTTGGTTTTTCTCTTGTGATTTATCCAGCCAGGCAGCTTAGCTTAACCTTAATTAATTCCATCAATGTATGGCTCCTCCCAGTCTCATCTGGACACATGTCTCCTGACAGGCCATTGTGAATATGCCTCTAGCTGGGTACAGACAAAGACGTGAGTGGGCTCCGTGAGGGGGTCACTCAATTCTCAAAGCCAGTCTATGGGTCCAGCTGAGATGTGAGTCTTTGCAGGAGGGCCCTGGACACAGTAAGATGCTTATCACATTCTAACTCCCCACTACTGATTGTATTTAGGGACAGTATGTGGCAAACACTGTCATTTCCTGAAATGGGGACAGCTCCTCTTGGCATGGAAATACAGCTGATTTGTTTCCTGCCAGTTCTCTTTACATTCTGAATGATGCTTCCTCTGAACAGGTCCCCTGATTCCTCTGATTTAAGCAGCAATGTGTCCCTTGAAAAGCCAGTTGAAGTTCACAGTCATTATCAGGCTTTAGCGGTGAGGAGGCAGAGAGCAAATTGTTTCGAAGCTTGAGGACACGTGTCCATCTTCCTAACTCAGAAATATTTCCAGGTACATTTGCTATCCCCTGAAGAACCAGGACCAAACAGAAACCAGAGTTCACTCTGGAAATATATTATTCATTGGACATTTTTATTTTATGTGTATTAAAATACACTAATTAGGGGTGCAACTCAGGTGGCTAATCCAATTAGAGTTGCTGCTTAAGCATTAGCAGTTGAAAGAATAAGGAGCAACTCCTGGATAAAAGGGAAAAAAAAGGGGGGAAAACCCACACCACATTCAGATATTTTAGCTTTGCTGTGACATGAGAATGTGAGAGATGTTAGTTATATTGAAACACTCTTTCAGCCGACAAGGTCACTTGTGGCAATAATCCGCTCATTAGAGGTGTAATCCATCACTCAAGTAATATCAATTTAGTGCCAGGGTTTTAATGCAGGTTGTACTAATCATTAGCGGCAGTTTGTCAACTGCATAATTCACAAGGGATTGTGGGTATGCATGATTTAGCAGGAGACCCTTGACCTCTGCAGAGTAAGAAGCCTGCCTTAGAGGCAAAATCAAGAGGGGCAATAAGCAGTACTCACTCATGAACAATTATTATGCTTAACAGCATGACTGTCATTTTAGAAAGAAAAGGGGGGGAAAACCCAGTATGTCCTGAATAATGAAGGATTAAAATTCACCTGAGACTTGACTTTAGATGTAGAACTTTAAGTCACAGTCAAGCGCTTAGAGTGTCACCAGGAAGATGACGGTTTTGTTTACTTAACAGACTGTAGCTTCAAAAACAAAGAAAGTGAAGAACCAGGTGGAAGGAAGGGATACTGCGCTTGGGAAATCAGGGCAAGAGCGTGGTCCCATCCTCCAGGATCCTGGGCAGGCTCAGCCACCATTCCTGCTCGGGGACACCAAAGGCGAGATCCCAGGATTGACCTGTGACTGTCATAGGTGAAAAGTATTAGTTAAGAAAGTCTGCATTAGTGTCAGACAGGTAGAGGATTTTCCCTGAGGCTGTTAATTCATTTGGAGGGAAGAGGAGAATAACCTGAGCTGAATCTCTGTGCCCACCTGAAATACACTCTGAGAGAGTTAAATGCAGAGTTTGATTTACCCATCATTATAAATGTAGTACAGTATCATATTTTATTTCAAACTGCTAGAAAACCCATTATTCTTAGACCCCTCTTGGGAAGTCATGGGTGTCTTCCCTTGCTGTAATGGTGGCACAGCTCATCACATCAGTAGTCCTCCTGGATGCTGTCAGCTGGAACTGCTCCCGTACTCCATGCATTCTTTGGTGCAATGAAGATCCTCGGGTGCTTTTAATGATTCAAAATTAACTTTGACTTAAAATCTGAAATTTGTCAAGTGATTAAATCACAGACCATACTAATTGCTTTCAGTGTTCCAAAGGAAGGCCAGAGGATCAAGTTATTTAGCTGAGAAAAAGGGGTAAATTAGCAATTCAATTCAACTCAGCAAGTATGTGCAGGACAAAAGCTCTATGCTGGGTGCAGTAAGGATTGCAAGAGAATTAGAAGGTCATAGTTCTGCCCCCAAGGAACTTAAACTCCTCAGGGATGGTGGAGGCACCTTGTTCATTGGAAATGTTCAATAAATATATCCCTAAGTTGACTTGACAATGCAGAGAAATAAAAATGCATGGAGATGTGTGTTGACTTTGTGTCGAAACAGTCATCATTAGCATTTATATGGCATTTTATTGGGCAGCTAGGTGGTGTAGTGGATAGGGTATGGAGACTGAGATCAGAAAGACTCATCTTCCTGAGTTCAAATCAAGCCTTGGACATTTATTAACTGTGACTCTGGGAAAGTCACTTTTTCCTGTTGTTCTCAGTTTCCTTATCTGTAAGAAGATCTGGAGAAGGAAATGGCAAACCACTCTATTTAATCTCTGCCAAGAAAACCCCAATGGGGTCATAAAGAATTAGATATGACTGAAAATGACTGAATAATAAAATAAAGCATTTTTAGATTTCTTTTATCACCTTATCTGATCTTAATTTCTAAAATAGGCACTGTAAATATTATTATCTCCATTGTACAGATGAGGAAACTGAGTTTCAGAAAAGTTAAGGACTTTGGCTATGTCTACCATGTAGCTAGTGAATGGCAGAGTGGGGATTTGCTTTCAGGTCATTTGTTTTGAAGAGATCAGCTGGGGTTATATGAGCCAGAGCTGTGGGAAGAAAGGAAGGAAGGAAAACTTTTATTAAGTACCTACTATATGCCAGGAATTGTGCTAAGCACTTTACAAACATCCCATTTGGTCTTCACAATAACCCTGGGAAGTAGATGCTACTATTATCCTCATTTTACACATAGAGAAAATGAGGAAGAATATTTGGGGGACTTGACCCATGTCACAGTAAATGTCTGAGGTAAAAAGATTTGATCTCTGGTCCTGGCTTCATGCCCAGCACTTTTTCAATTGTGCCACCTAGTGTTAATAAAGAGGGCTTCTATGAGAGAAAGGGGACCTGAACCAAATCTTGCCAGACAGGTGAAATCTGAGTGTGTAAAAAGAAGATAAAAATAGGAGGCAAAGGAGAAGACATACCAATTCCTCTTTCTGGGGAATTATTCAAACAAATGACTGTAACCTTATATTTCTCTTCTCTTCTCTACTCTTTACCCTATATTGAGATTTATCCTATCATTGAGATAAACAAGGCCACCACAAAGGAAATAGACTTATGTAATAAGTGGATAATGTTTAAATTTACTTAACTCAGACTACTCGATAACAGAGGAAGATGGGAAAATAAAAGGATTGTATGCTTTTGGTAAAACCAAGTTGTACAGATTCTTTTGACTTGGTTTTCTACAAAGCCCAAATTCCCAGGGAAGTTGACAGCTTTGTCCCTTACTTTTTGCTGTAACATGGGACTAAATGAATTCTAAAATCCATTCCAGTATTGTATCTATAGTTTTATGATTTTATTAGTAGGAGAAAAATTCTATAAGTGTATAGATAATTCTGCAATCCAACTCTTTGACTGAGGAAACTCATGTTCCAAAGACCAGTACTATATATGATTAAGATCATTCTAGATTTAAGTATTAAATCTCAATGACAGCATTTTCCTTCAATTGTAATTGTCTATAAAAATAAACATTTTTCTTAAAAGCTACCCATCTCTTTTTTTTTTTTAAACCTTACCTTCTGTTTTGGAGTCAATACTGTGTATTGGCTTCAAGGCCGAAGAGTGGTAAGGCCTAAGCAATTGGGGTCAAGTGACTTGCCCAGGGTCACACAGTTGGGAAGTATCTGAGGCCAAATGTGAACCTAGGAGCTCCGGTCTCTAATCTTAGCTCTCTATCTACTGAGCTACCCAGCTGCCCCCTACCCACCTCTTTTCAAAAGCTAATCTACACCCCCTTTTTTTTTTGCCTTCACCATTGGACTGCTCCCCCTTTTTAAAAACCCTTATCTTCTGTTATAGAATCAATATTAAGTATTAGTTCCAAGGCAAAAGAGTGGTAAAGGCTAGGTAATTAGGATTAAGTGCCTGGCAGGGTCACATAGAGAGGATGTTTGAGATCACATTTGAATCCAGGACCTCCCATTTCCAGGCCTGGCTCTGTATCCACTGAATGAATTATCTAGCTGCTCCTGGGCTACTTTTTAAATAAAAGTTAGTGTAGAAAGTTTGGAATTAATTATGGCTATGGTCAAAGGCAGCCATTTCTATTTCTTGCATTACTGGTCTTTCTTGTTCTATTAGAAACTCAAGACTTCACTGGTGATTTAGAAAATATGGTTCTTACTATTTATATCTGAATGACTGAGTCACTAAAATGCACAGTTCAATTTGGCTGGGCTTAGGGAAGGGGTTGAAACAATTATGTGTACAGCCTGTAAGGAACATTTTAGTTTTCTCTCATCATCCTGAAAATCCTTGTTCTAGGAAGGAGCAGGACTGCTCCCCATAGATGTGATGAGTTCTATTTCTTTCTTGAAGAATAGGGCTTTGCTTGTTTGGTGATGTGGGAGAGATTCCAGAGGAGAGTAAGGTATGGGTGGTTTGGTATTGTCCCAACACAAGGGACCCTAGTGATGCATGTACTTGTAATTTGGTGTTATGGTGAGGAAGTCTTGGCTATGAGTCTACAAAGAGTTCTCAACTTGTTTCTATCTTCTACTAACCCAAACCTCTTCCTTTCTTTTGTACTTTCCTCTCTTCACTCCCTTCTTTTTCTTTGGCTTTCTTTTTTCCCCCTTACTTTATCTTTTGCCTTTCTCCTGGTGGATGTTCATTATCAAATTCTGCTCTAGGCAATGTCTCTGATTTGTATAAAATTTGTTCTTACAAGTATGAACCAAAGAAAACCTTGGGTGATACATTTCTAGTTTATTTTCAACTGTTTTTCATTTTATTCTTAGCATATTTTCCTGAATTCCAGAAATCTTAAAGGAGTCTAGTCCTCTCTCTCTCTCTCTCTCTCTCTCTCTCTCTCCCTCCTCCCTCTCTTTCTCTCTCCCCCATATATATATATATATATATATATATATACACACACAATATACACATATATGATATGAAACTAATACATAGTATTTTAAAGGGATCTATTTGGATAGAACAACTATAAATTTTCCTCTTGAAGAGTTAATGAAACTGTTGTCATTGGCACTGGAGCCATGATCTAAAATAAAGTGAAAGATCCATACAACTATTTACTTTACGTTGAATATGCCAACAATCAAGTTTGATTCTTTTTGCCTGAATGAACTAATTGTTTTGGTATTGTGAAAATGAATTATAAGAAAGACTTAATCATCAGTATAAGTGTAAGTTCTATTTGGTGGAGTGAATCAAATAAAAAAAAACTTTTCCATAGGTAAATCATTACTGTGCTAATTTCCTGCCTAAAGCACACATGCCTGTATAAAATATGCATTGTATTAGTTAAGATTTATCTGTAAGATCCTACAGAGAAATTTGACAACAGAATAGCCCAGACACAGGGTGATAGCATATTTTGGTAGAAAAATCTGATGACAAAATAGTATAGAATTTTTGCAGGACAGTATGTTATAATTAAGGAAATATTGTTTAAATAGATCACAGAATTAATGGTAATTATCTCTCCCTGTGTCAGTGGAAACAGGCACCCAAAGGAATGACTAGATAAATAATACTTAGGCCTTTTTAGTGCCTAAAGACATTACTTAATTAGTACTCCTTTCAGGTGTTAACTGCTCCTGGCCTATTTAGAGGTTTAATCCAAATTTCTCTTTGTATGGACTCTCTTTCTCCTTCATGTTTATTCCACCTATATCATGCTATCTTGCCAACTTCCTGGCCAGAGTCACTGACTAATTTATCATTCTTGTCATTCTGGAAAGCAATTTCCTTCTAGTTTGAAAATGAAGGATCATATTAAAAAGTGCATTTAAATAATTTGCATTATATGAAAAGACTCTATACGGTTAAGAAAATTAAGCTTAAAGCTGAAATTATTTTTTGTCAGTCTTGGTGTTTCCAAGTTCCAAATTCCCCTGGCAATGCACACTGTTTCTTTATCGATGGAATACCTGGCTTCAGTTTATTTTAGATAATGTTTTCAGTGGATTCTGAGAAAAAAATTTTTTTATCTATTTAATTTTGTTGTTATATTTCCTTTCTTTATTCTTTTTAAAATTATTCTACTATTCATTTTTCATCTCATTTCCCCCCCATATTTTGCTGAAATTTCATCTGAGTCAGTTTTATTTGTAGTTCAAAACAGCATGTCTAATTTCATTTTCTGTCTTTGGAGGAATGAAAGGGTTTGGGGGGAGAAGATGTCAAGAATCAGAAAATAATTTTCAGAATTATTTTTAATTGTCTTGAAAGTTATGGGAGTAATTGGGGAATATCTTTTGTGTTTAATTAATAATTTGCTATTAGTAATGATGAATTTATGAGATATCGCTGGTGGTGGAAAGAGCACAGGACCAAGACCAGATACTTGGGTTGGGGTCACAGCTCTGCCTCTTTTTCGATGTTTTACTGACTATGGGCAAATCTCTCTGAATCTCTATTCTTTTTATGGTAAAGTATAGATAGTAATATTTTGCTATTTACCTCAAAGAATGGTTGTATGCATTGCATATGACAAACTGTAAACCATTGTATAAATGTGAGCTATTAATGTTGTTGTCATCTTTTTCAGAGAATCCTGAACTTTTCTTTGGTTATCATAAGCTGACAACAAAGAGAGAAGCCCCAGAACCAAGCAATCTGACAAGAGTTTGATTTGCCTTATCTAGTATCAATTTTCCTTGGTAGTCCACATTCCCAGCAATATGAGCAACTTAGTTTTCTATTATATAAAGGCTCTTAAACTGGGAATCTGGGAACTTAGTATTAAAAAAAATTTTTTTTTGGATAAATACGATTCACTGTAATTGATTTTTTAAATAATCCAATGCACTTAAAAACATATTCCCAGGACTAAGTTTTACCAGACTACCAAAAGAGTCCATGACACAAATAAGGCTAAGAAGCCCAACTATAGTGGAAGATGAGTAAGTACCAAAGACCATATGGGCCATGGAACTACCCTTAGAGTTTCTGGGATGCATTGCTCTACTAGCCTTCTGTGAGAATTTATAAAGTTGACTCTGGGTCAGCCCCTTGTGAACAAGACATGACTTATCTTTGTGTTTTTAGGAGAGTGGAGATATTTAGGTAGGCACTCCAATAGGCTGTATCTATGTCCATGAGAAGCTAGAAGGAACAGAGGGAAGCTGAGTTGCTCAGATTGCTAGGGGCAATGGCCACTGATGAAAACCTACCCCAGGATCAAGCTAAGTAGGCTTTAGTCTGAGAATGTTGTTCTCAGGCTCTCTCTGTCTCTATTATCAAAGCAAAGTCCCTCAGGGAAGAAAGAATGCAGGATCTTCTCAGAGTGAAAGAGAAAAGGATATGTAATAAGAGAAAGGTTTCCATCAGTAAAATCCAACAAATCAGTCATTAATGATAATTCATGAATTATTAATTATTTTCTGGCTTCTTTATAGAAGATGTCTTCTCTGTTTATTTAGAAAATAAGAGATGGGGGAAATGTCCAATTCAGAGTGCAATAGGCTTGTTTCTTTTTGTGTGAGTCATTTTCTTATATATGTATTTTCACAGGATAAAACTTTGAGTAATCACCAAATTGTAACACCAAGTTTCCTAGCACAAGAACAATTTCAATTTCTACCCTTGAAAGGGATAGAGATTTGGAAAGTGAATGAATAAAATATTTTGACACGAAGAATAAATAAATTGCTGGATTTGAATGAATGGGTTTGTATTCATTCAATAAATATTCTTGAATGTATAGAAGTGTATAACAGTGACAGACACTAAAAAATGTCTTATGCTACAATGACTACAATAATATAAAAGAAATGATAGGCTTGGTCTTTGCTCTCTGGAAGATTCTCATTAACTTCTATGGATTTAACATTTATCTCCTCAAAGATAAATGTCAAATATATGTCTGGATCAAATCCCTTTCCTGAACTTCACTATAGCATCATCAACTGCCTACTAGATATCCCAACCTAGAAGTCCCATTGGCATCTCAACTTCCAGATGCCCTAAATGGAATTTATTACCTTCCCCTTAAACTGAATTCTTCTCCAAACACCGGTATTTCCGCTGAAGGCACCACTCTCCCCCAGTCATCATGGTGTTCTATTTCAGAATCATTGTTGACTCTTCCTTCTCTTTCATCACCCATATCTAGTCATTTATCACATCCTTTCAATTTTACTTGTATTCTTCTCTCATCATAGCACATGGGCAGCACTCTAATTAATTAAGGTTGGATTACTTTTGAAAAGATTAAAATGTTGATAAGCCACTTTCTAATTTGTTTCTTTAAAAGAGATAGGAAAATCAAATTGCTCAAGCAAAAACAAAGAAGGTGAATTCATAATGAATACTGGGGAGAATAAGCGTTTATATAGTGAATACTACGTGCCAAGCATTGTGCCAAATTCTTCACAAATATCTCATTTGATCCTTACAAAAGGGAATGAACAGAAATTGCTATGAATAACCAAGTGCCATCAAAGCAGAATTTAAATAAAATACAAAAATACAAAACATTTAAATCAATAAAATAAAAAAAAATAAAGGCATTAGATCACCCAAACTCAGAAACAGAAATTGATCAAAATGTAAATGAACTATAAAAGAGAAGAAAAGCAATGAAGTCCAGGTAGATTTACAAGTGAATTCTATAAAATGCTTAAAAAGCAATTAATATCATGAAAGAAATGACTAAACTGTTTATAGAATTTGGCTCAGTAATCCCACTGTCATATACCGCAAGTAAGTCAAATACAGAGAGAAAGGTGTAATATAGTAGGACCTTGTTTTATGCAACCAATACATTCCCAAGACCTTTCACATAAATTGAAAATTGAGCATCATAGCAAACCCATTATTTAAAAATATTTATTATATGAAAATACCTAGCCACTTCATGATTTTTCTTAGGTTTGTCAGAGCTATCAGCATCACTACTCCTGTACTTTTGGGCCATTATTAATAACTAAATAGGATTTATGAAACAAAGAAAAACAATGTTCTGATATAGACATGACTTGTTACAAGTGAGAACTCTGGACAAAGACTGATGAAAGAACTAATTATCTGGCACAAAACAATGTAATGGTTTATACTAATAATCTTGAAATTCTAGTACATCCTCAGATACATACAAGGTGTGTGACTCTGGGCAAGTCATTTGACCTCTTTGCACCTCAGTTTCCTCATCTGTAAAATAAGGATAATCTTAGTACCTACTTCTTAGGATTGTTTTGAGCATAATATCAGACAATCTTTGTGAAGCAAATATTTTACTTCATAAACTTTGAAGTTCTGTGTAAATGCTAGTTATTTGTACTATTAAAGTATTATATATGTACTAGCTATTATTGTTATTTTAAAAACAGTGATGTTAATAATTGTGCTACAAAATATTATTGATACTAGAGACAGAAGATGCTCTGCCAAAGTTATTTAATGAGGCAAATATGATTTTTGATATCCAGACCAGAGCAGGATAAAACAAAGAATGAGACCTATAGACCAGTAAGAATGGGGAATAAACCTGTGACTTCATGATTATAGAGAACTTTTAGTTAAGGAATTCTCTCCTAAAATAGTCTAGCATCTCCTCTACAGCTCATAGTTATAGAGTTGCCTAGAACTCTGAGACTAACTGACTTGCTCAGGGACATGCAACTAATATGTATCTTAGGCAGGACTTAAACTTGTGTCTTCCTGGCTTTGAGGCCAGCTTTCAATCTGCCATGTCCTATGACTGCCTCTAATAAACTAATATGATAAATGAATAATGATAAATAATTAAAAAATATTAGTCAAGATAATAGCAATATGTTTAAAAATAACCATGGTGTGCAAGGCTGGTTCAAAATTAGGAAAACAACACAATTTATCATGTAAATAATTTTTAAATGATTATATCAATAATTGAAAGGAAAGCTCCTAATAAAGTACAACACTCATTTATGATAAAATCTTGAAAAAATATTGGCATGGAAGTGTCATTCTTT
The DNA here is from genome assembly GCF_027887165.1 of Monodelphis domestica. Taxonomy (NCBI): domain Eukaryota; kingdom Metazoa; phylum Chordata; class Mammalia; order Didelphimorphia; family Didelphidae; genus Monodelphis; species Monodelphis domestica. The sequence continues at coordinate 211,743,547 of NC_077234.1, forward strand.
AAAATTCTTTAAAATGATTAAAACTATGTGTCTAATACTAGGACCTAAAATTATTTGCAAATGAGAAATATTGTAAACTTTTCTAATAAGTTTATATATAAAACAAAGGTGCTCTCTACTATTATATAAGATATGCTAGCTATAGCAAATAAGATGAAAAAGATAAGTGAATAAATATAAATATGATGATTTATTTTTGATAATACTTGGATCAATGACAAAGAAACCTATTGATTAATGGCATCACTAAAATAGAGTACAAAATACATTTACACAATAATACATTTCTATCAGATAAAACAAATAACCAGGAGGAAATTATGCAGCATATGTAGACTGTGTACTCTAAAAACTCCCACTAAAATTGGTGACTTGTGTGTCTTCTCTTTTTCTTCAGGTCTATCTCTCTCTTATTCTCTCTCTCTCTCTCTCTATTTCTCTCTCTCTCTTTCTCTGTCTCCCCCTTCCTTTTTCTTTCTTTCTCTTCCATGTGGAAATTTACTTTGCATGAATATACATAATTGTAATAGAGTTTGTCTTCTCTTCCTAATGGGTGGGAAAGGGAAAGAGTGACGGAGAGCATTCAGAATTTAAAATAAAATAAAATACACTTTTAAATGATTCAAGATCTTACCACTGCTTGTACAAATAATGCTAGAAATCCTATGCTAAAAATGTAGGAAAAATAATTAAAGCAGCATTCAAAAGTGTCCAAAACAAAGTATTTTAAAATTTGTCAAGAAATAAAAAAAAAGAAAGGAAGAAAAATACCAAGAGAAGCTCCCAATTGCAGTGGGGTTAGTAGTTGGGGATAGGTAGGAAGTATTATTTGGGGCACACAGAAAGTGTCTGAAGACAGATTTGAATGCAGCCCCTTCCATCTCTAGACCTGGCTCTCTATCTACTAACTATTTGCCCCAGTGGTATTTTTCTATCACTAAACTCCTGCTGGTGTGCTTCTCCCATGATTGTAAAATGATATAAATTAATCAACTACATTTAGCTTTTAGAAACAGATATTTACTATGATGATACCAAACATCTCACCCAACAGGGAGTATACTCTTCTCAGAATATTTATAGAATTTAGCAGAAAATGGAGTTAAACTTTGAGAACATGTCTGTCATAAAAGGATAATTTATACGTCTTAGAAGCCATTTTATTGGAGGCAATAAGTTGTTCCCCTTAGGTATATTTTCCCATTAGGTATAATTGTTTTGCATCTGTCTCCAGTCTGTCCTTAGCTTCTAATGCAGATAATGCCAAATAGTTGTTCTGAGCATGGAGGATTGGAAGTCCAAACTCTTCTGGACCCTCCAAATCTCTGTACCCAAGATCAAGGAAGAATGGGAAGGAGGTGGCAGCATCATATTAAAGAAAATTGAATTTTCATACCTGAATTTCAACAAAAAATTTTGTGATTGATACCCTGAATTTATAAATTAGTATCATGATTTATTAGTTGCAGACAAATGATATACTTCTTTCATAACTTTAGGGAAAACAAAAAGGTTTTATAATCTTAAAAAAGTAAAAAAAAGGGAGACTTTACTTCATCCTTTAACATTTCTATTGTTCATTATGTATATAATATATTAATGTATTAATATAATTTAAAAATAAATAAATATACGGATATTGAGGGTACTTTTTAATGGTAGAGGAATACTATATAAAAAGTTTGGGGATCTAGATAAAGAAGACATAGAATGAAAGAACTGAGTAGCTCAATGTTTGATAAATTCAAGAACACAAACTATAGGAGAAAGAACTCCTTTTTCTACAAGAGCTGCTATGAAAACTAGAAAATCATTTCATAGAAAATAGTTTTAGTTCAACTTCTTTCATTATATAATTTTGCCACAACAATTTCCAAATGGACAAGTGACTTAAATATTCAAAGTCACATCATGCAAAATAATAGGAGAATAGAAAGTCATATCTTTCACAAGAATCATTATGAATAAAACTTATCAATCAAATAATTAACAAGCATTTACTGAGCACCTACTAAATTCTAGGCACTATACTAAGTACTGAAAACACAAATATAAAAAGTAAGCAGTCTTTAAATTAGATGAAAAGTATCCTTGGGGAAGAACCACCAGAATTTCAAGAAACCAAGAAAAACTTCATGTGGAAGGTGAAGCTTGAATTGAGTCTTGAAGGATAAAGGGGTTACAGGAATTAGAAGTACAGAAAGAATGCATGACAGTAATGTGGGACAGATATTGCAAAGACAGGGAAATTGGAGGTGAAGTGTCCCATATGAGGAACAAAAAAAAAAAGACCAGTTTGGCTAGATAAATACAGAGTGTGTCAAGGAGAATAATATGTAATAAAACTAGAAAATTAGGATGAGTGGGTTGTGAAGAGCTTTGAATACTAAAAAGAACAGTGAGTATTTGATTATAGAAGAAAATAGATGTTTGTGAGGGAAAGACGTTGGACATGACCAGACATAATTAAAAAAAACAACAACAACACTTTGGCAGTTGAGAGGAGAATAGATTGGACTGGAAGAGACTTGAAACAGACCAATTAACAGGCTCTTGCAATAAGCCAGGCAAGAGGAAACAAGAGCCTAAACTAGAGGGATACCTGTGTGAGTGGAGAGAAGAGTGATAAATCCAAGAGATATACAAATGATATTAAGGTATTAATGGGTATGAATGGGTGAGTGAAAACAAGGTGAAGATAACTGACTCTGAAGTTGTGACCCTGGATGATTGGAAGGATGGTGTCAAGAGAAATAAGGAAATTTGGGTTAAAGGGATGGAGATAATCAGTTACCTTTTAGATATGTTGAGTTTGAGATTATGGGATACTAAGTTTGAAATGTGTAAAAAGAAAGTGGTTAGGTGAGGCAAGCTTAAAGCTTAGAGAAGAGACTAGAGCTGTATTTAAACATGCAACAATCATCTGTAAAAAGGCAGGATTTCAGTTCATGTGAATTGCAAGATTATCACATGAGAAGAGAGGGACAGGGACAAAGTCCTGAAGGTATACCCTTATACCTGTAGTTGGGCAGCATGACATAGATGAAGATCTAGAAAATGTGACTCAGATAGGGATAGGAGAACCAAGATAGAACTATGACATAAAACTCAGAGAAAACAGGATATTCAAGAGGTAAGGGGTGTTGGTATTATCAAATGCTACAGAGAAGTAAAGAAGAATGAGGAATGAGAAATGTCCAAAAAATCTGGCATTTAAGATATATCATTGATAACTTGGAAGAGAACATTTTTTGTTGAGTGTTGAGGTCAGAAGCTAGGCTGTAAAGGGTTAAGAAGAGAGAAAAGCGAAAAAGTAGAGGAAATGACTGTAAATAGCTATTTCAAAGAATTTGGATAAAAAAGGGAAGAGGGATATAGGAGCTAAAAGGGATAGCAGGATTGTATAGTTTTTTGTTTTTTGTTTTTTGGATAGGAGAGAGAGAAAGGGAGCTGTCAAAAGACAAAATGGACAATTTTTATAATGTAGCAGCAGAAAGCTTTGGGGAAACAAAATCAATATGATTAAAATAAAAAGGAAGCTATGTATTTTTGGGAAAAAACTTTTATATATCTCTGATTAAAGTTTGACAATTCAAAATTTATAGAAAATTCAAATAAATGTATGAAATTAATCATTCTTCCAAACAGTCAAGATATATGAATAAATGGCCTTTAGAGAAAGTCAATGTTTCTTTGGAGTGTGTGAGAGTGTGTGTGTGTGTGTGTGTGTGTGTGTGTGTGTGTGTGTGTGTGTGTGTGTGAAATAAAAACTGCTTTCGTCTGTCTGGATCAAAATCTGAATGGAGTTCTATCAACAACTGTGAAAAATGTTCTGAATAAGTGATAACAATAGAAATGCAAAATAAAATAACTTGCAAAATCATTCAAAACCCTGTTCTGTTTGTGTAACTATGAATCAGTTTAAACTTTCAGAAAAGAAAAAAGATATTTTATATAAGAAAAATAATGAATGGTCCCTATATTTAGATTCAGTGCTCTCATTATTAGGAATATACCCTAAGAAGTTGAATGACAGAAAGTCCCCATATTTACCAAAGTATTTGATGTAGCATTTTTTGTAGAAGCAGAAAATTGAAAATAAATTATATATATATATATATATATATATATATCTTTCATTAAAGTATGGCTGAACAAATGGCATCATATGAATATAAAAGAATATTTTTGTACTATATGGAATGATGAATGTGAGGAATTAGGGGAACTATGTTAAGAACTACATGAGCAAATGAAGAACAAAGAAGAGAAAATCAGGAAAACAATAAACACAATTACAACAAAATAGATGAAAAACAGTGCTAAAAGACAACAGAATTTAGATAAAATACAATGACCAATGTTGGTTTTAGATGAATTCTAGAACATAGAATCAATTATCTTCAACTACTTATTTTCACTCACTCCACATATAAATTCAGTTGCTAATTTTTGTTAGTTATAACCTGTGTAACATGCAATTTTGTTCAAATTCTTTTTTTGGTGTAAGGTAAAGAGAAATAATAGAAGGGAAGAAGTATGAAAATTGCTAGGAGATGTATAAAAATAAGTTCATTATTAAAATATTTTTAAATGATTGAAACTAATTGTGACAAATTATATAATCTATTTTAGAGCAAGACTATTGAATATGATTCTAAATCCATAAACCTCCATTCCCCAAAAGAAGAAATCTTTTAATATTTCTATTGTGAAGTTTTTTTAATCATTGTCAGTAGAACTAGCAAGTTTCATCTCAAAATATCTAAAAGTGCTAGAAGAAAAATCAGAACTGCACTAAAGAAAATTATGCTGGAAATAATATTAGAGCAGCCAACTGAATCCATAGTAAATAAATCCATAGTAGAGGTCAAATAACTTTGAGAACATAAGATATGTTCAAGATATCTGATCCTCAAGATATTTGAAAGATATGAAGATGTCAAATTACTGGAAAAAATTTGGACAGAGGTATTATTTTTAAAAGGCAAACATGAGAACATTATTAATGAATGAGCTATATGATAAATTTCTAATCTTGACAAAAATCTCAATGAGGATAATTTATATATATATATATATATATATATATATATCTCAAAGACATTTCTTGATGAAAATGCAGGAAAATAGCTGATAGACTTTCAAAAGTGATTTTCTAAAGCAGAAGACATTTCAAACACTTTACTGAATGATGTAGAGCATATAAGATTTCATTGTGTTCATTGTCTGATATCCAAAAATAAAATATGATGAATATAAAATAGTAATGTTTTAAATTCATAATAAAACACTAGAGAACAGAATAATTATTCTATTTTTAAAAACTGCTAGAAAAACCAAAGAAGGAAAATAAGTGGTTTGATTTTCATATCTCATGTCAGATACCACAATAAATTCCAACTGAAGAAGCAGTTAAATTAAAAAAAAAATCATTGAAAGAACAGGAAGAAAAAGAAAAGCTACATTTATCTTTACTATAAAAGTAGCATTTTGATCAAATTCAAGGAATTATTGAAGACAAAAATCAATTGATCATATCAATTCATATTTCTTTCTTTTGTCCATATTTAACTTTAAAAAGACATGGATTTTTGCACAATAATAAAAGCTTTAAAATTAACTAAAGAGAAAAAGTCGGGAAAATATTCGCAGCAAATAGATAAAGATTTGAATGTTAGAGTTTGGAAGAAATTCATTCACATTTATAAAAATAAGAATACAATAGTGAGAAGAAGGTGTTCCAGAATAGCTTGTTTCCTCACCTGGCTAGTTCAATAGACACCAAGAAAGGAATGGAAAGAGAGCAGACTAATTCTTATCTCTACATAGAAAAGTTATCAGAATTGTAATAAACTTCAGGGAATTAACTGAAGAAAGGGCTTTCTTCCCCATGTGTTTCCTGCTGCCTTTAACAGCTTCCAAAGGAGACAGAAAGATTGTATTCTAAAATTAGAGAAAATATTTTAAATGTAAAAATCCCAGGAGATAGAAGACAAACATTTATAGTAAGGTGTAAGTGACCAATATAAAGACATTTATTTAGAGTAGGAGAGACAGAGGAAGGAGAGAAGACCGAACTGCAGAAACTTAAGGGTAAAGATAGAAGAATTAATCTTAGAAAGCAGAGGTTGGACATTAAAAAACCTTCTCCAGAGACTTTTTGCCTAGGACTAGTTTTGAGTAAGTATCCTGGTGTGGTTATAGGATCATGATGTCACATATTTAAAGCTGAAAGAAATCTTAAAGGACATCTAATTCAGCTCTCTTATCACACAAGAGGCTCAGTGGGAAAGCTGAGGATTTGAACTCAGGTCCTCTTACTCCAAATTCCACATTCCAATGTGTAGTCCTAGTCTTTCAGAGCTACCGTTCCTGTTTTCTGCTTTCAGATGCTCACATCTCTAAAGAGATGATGAACACCTTTAAAACTTTATCAGTGACCATTTTAAGACTTATGGCATCATGTTGGAATTAACTTGAAAACATTAATAAATTCCTTCAATGTCCAAAATTTATCACAGTTAGCAAACAGTATTCTGTTCTTGGGCAGGTTTTTATCATAGGGAAAGTGAAAGCCATACAAAGGATAGTCTGGGATGGATCCATAGTTTCAGTACACCTCACCTGGTTTTTATTATCATCCCTGCACCCCAGATGTGCATAGCAGGAAATAGGTAACTTGTCAGTGGTTTTGAGGTTTTGAAACAAAAAGTGGCTCATTACATAGTGTTTTGTGCAGAACTAGGGAAGAGAATGTTTCATATTTTGAATGTTAATGAGCATAATTTTTTTCCAGGAGGGAGTCATAAAACTGTCATTATACTAGTGGTATGTCTTTGTTCTTAAGTTTGCTTTTGCTAATCAACGAGAACAGTGGTTGAGTTTGAGTTAATACTGTATCAAGAGGAGTGGTATTGGTGGTCATCATCGGGATTGACTTGGTGCCATATGGTAATGATTTCTGAAGTGTTTTTCAACAGTAGGAGAAAGAGAGAATGGATTTTGCTCTGACTCTTTGGAAAGCTTATGTGGTCGATGAAATGATAAACTCACCTTTTGTTCTGCAGAAAGTTGGAAAACAGAATATCTACTGTATTTTAAAAAGTGATGAATATGTATTCAGCCCAGGAACTTACTCCCATGCTTCAGAAGGAGAGAGAAGAAAATATTTTTTATAACACATATCACCATGCTGGTTAAATCAGGCCAATTGTCCATATCTTTTGAGGAAATCAGTTTTCACAAATTTCCACTACTTCCCTCAACATAACTTCTCATAAGTTTCAATACTCTTGGGTGGATGAAGTATTCTCCATTCACTAATATGATTGCTCACTGGGATATATTGTGGGAAATGGAACTGCTCATGGGGGATTTCTCTAAACTCTGTGATTTTATTCCCCTTTCCTAAAAACAGCAGTAAAAAACAAAAAGGATTCAGAACTGAAAAAAGCAGTCTTGAAATTCTGATTATTGGTGCAGCATCTTAGTTGGTAAGGGAACAGTCTATTTGCATTAACTGGAGGATTGGCTGGTGGTTTCCATGTAGCAAATCCTGGACAGAAATCTTTTCATTCTTTTAAAAACAATAAATCTTTATCCTTATGTGATACATAAAAGACCATAAATAATAATCATGTGATCTTGCTTATCAAGTAAAAACAATTTATTCTTACCTAATTCCATTCAGGATAGTAGCATTTTAATTCCAAAGTGGAGTGCTGTCTATACACTTCCCGTTTTGGACTGTGGGGTTTTTTTTTCCTTGGGACTCACTGCACTATATTAAACATTCAGAGGCTGCATTTTTCCTTTGTTTTGACAAATGCTAATAAGTAGCTAACTGCAAAGGAAAAAAAAAACCCAAATTCTAATTCAAACCAGTTGCTTAATGGTAGAGTTCAGCAAATTTCCTGACTTCAGGAAGATGTAATCTGGAAGGAAAGGAGTGGAATGTGAGCCCTTGCTGGCCTCTGAAATCAGTAATAAAACTATTAGGCAATATTCCTCTAAAGAAGAATCACACAACTTAGGAAAAGCCACCCGGAGGCACTCTTCAAAGGTCTATCTGGCTTTGGCTTCTAATTAAGTAGTATTATTCGAAGCTTTAATTCCAGCCCTCCCAAGTGTGCCACCTTCAATTTCTCGCTGTATGAGGGGTGGAGGGAGAACTAAAAAAATGACTTTTTAATGATAATACCTGAAAAGTGTTTTTCAACAGACCCATACATCATTGTCAAGTGAAAAGATTAAACTTTATTGTTTCTTTTTGAACCAGGAACTCAAGGTGAGTAGAAATGTCTTGAAATGCAAAGTAGTTTGGCAGATAAAGTAAAATGGAGATGAAAACAGACAATAAAAAGACATTGACTGTAATGGAGGGAACAGCATAGAAGTTTACTGGGTTTTTCTGTTTTTTTATTTTTTAGGTGATTCAGGGACAAAACTTTTCTGGGGGGGGGTGGGAGTTAGTAATACTGGCACACCAATAATATCTCACTTACAGACTTTCATTGAAATTATATGTTGTATTTCAAGACTGGCACCAAAAATAATTTCAGTGTGTAATACAAAACATTAGTTATATGATGTGGGTGCCAGAATAAATACTATCATTCATTTAGAATACTAAAAAAAAGCCTTATATGAGAGGATAATTACACACCCGTGGAGGATATATTATGGCTTTATCTACAGAATGCAAAACATCTGGTTGAAAACTAAAAGGAAAAAAAGAACCCCTCACAAGCCAGTCAATTATCCAGATGTGTCTGAATATCCAGATGTGGACCAAACGTCTTGGTTTTTGCCTGGATTTGTCTGTTTTCATCCTCATATTTACTGTCATGTCAATGGAGCCTATAAATTATTTTTCCCTGCTGTAAAATCCCAAATTACCCACTTCCCTCAATCCTATTGTGCATTAAGTTACAGCTCGTCCTTGAAACCCCATTGTAATAGGTTCATTTGGGTGTGGAATTTCCACTAGAAGGACTGATAAAAATGCTTGCCATTAATGACAAGGCTCTAAAAGAGGTGGTGGGTTTTGTAGAGAGGGAGAAGGGAGAATGGTAGTGTCTGTATACTGAAAGGTCATAAAGTTTGCCTTTAATGGACTTAGCTTGACTGGTGTTCAAAGAAAGATTTCATTTTTCTGTCAAATTTGGCAAGCAACAAGTGAGACTGCTTTTCAGACTGTAATCTATCCATCCCTCGGTGTGTGAAATGTGCACATCTAACTCCCAAAACTCTTTAAGAAGCAGGTTCCAGAGACTAGTTAAATGGACTATAAAAAAAAGCACACACCTTCAGGCTTCCTTTCAGAGTTGGGAGATTGACACTTTGGTTTCCCTTTTAATGCTAGGGTTAGCTACTAAGCCTACTTGGGGCCATGGTTATGGTTCTTAGGCAGTTTTATGGGGCTTTTACTATTTTGTCACATCTCATAAGAATCATCTTATTTTCCCCAAGGACTCATCAGGGAGGTCAATATCATCCTCCTTGTTATTCAGCTGGAAACACTGAGTCCAGAGGGTTCATGTTTTAGTCCACAGAATTGCATTGCTTCTAATTCTGTATTTGTTCCATGGGCTACATACTGTTTCCTCTGTCATTTCTTCTACAATGTCATTTGATTGTGAAAAATTTAAACCCTTTAAACAATAACTCAAAAGAATGACACTTCACAATTATGTATTGCTTTTGCTTTTCTTGAAACTCTGTGATATAAATAGTGCAAGTATTATCATTGGTTTATAGGTCAGGAAACCAAGACTCAAAGAATTTCAATGATTCATTTCATTTCACCCAATTAGTAATTTAAGGAACTGGAATAGGAATATGAGTTTTCTGATTCCAACTTTTTTCACTTTGCCTTTTTATCTCAATTAAAATATAGTTCTTTTCATATCAAGTGAGATATAACCATGATATAGTTGAATTTTTTGTAATAACTGCTTATTAATTGGAATTGTCCATGGTTAGGTATGGGAGCAAAAATCTTAGATTCATTATACACATTTATTACTAAATTCTACTTGATGTTTTTCACTGTCATAATGGCTATTATCGAGTCTTTTTCTCTTCAGGTATAATAGAGTTTTAAAAATAATATTTCATTTTCCCCTAATTATCATAAATTTTGAGTCCTAAATTCTCTCCCTTCTTCCTCCCCACCCCCTTCCCCAAGAAAGTAAGTAACTGATATAGATATAATAGGGTTTAGGGAAGATTCTCCATATATAGCTTAGTTGAGGTGTTAGGTGTATGCATTGAGAACAACACCAACAAAGAGATCAACAAAAAGAGAAAAGGACCTGCTTATGAAAAAGTATTTATACTAGTTCTTTTTGTGGTGGCATTGACCTGGAAACTGAAGGGATGTCCCTCAATAGAGGAATGGCTAAACAAATTGTGCATATGATTGCAATGGGATGCTATTGTGGAATAAGAAATGATGAATAAGAAGATGACAAAAACCTTTGACAGACTCATATAAAATGATGCAAAACAAAATGAGCAGAGCAAGAAGTCCATTGTCTACAGTACCAATAGCTGAAGATTATGAACTGCAAACGGCTTGCTGTTATCAATAATATAAGGACTCAAGACAATTCCAAGGGACTCGTGAGGAAAAAAGGCTTTCCATCATCATAGTAGGAACCAACAGAGTTCAAAAGCAGATTGAAGCATACCGTTCTTCACTTTATTTCCTTCATGAATTTTTATTTAATGTAAGTGATATGTGTCTTATTTTACAGCACAATGAACTTGGAAATATGTATTGTATGATAACACATGTCCAACCTATATCATATCTGCCATCTTGGGGAAGAGGGAGGCATGAGAGGAATGGAGAGAACATTGATTGCAAAATATCAGAAAATGATTGTTGAAAATTATATTGACATACTGAGGGGAAAAATAACCACACCAACCCTTAGTGTATATAACTGCAACTCTGATTTTTATTAAAGCTTAGCTTCTCCCTGCTCAATAAATTCAAAACATTTCTATTATCTGTAGGGTCAAATACAATTTTTTTTTTACATTTAAAGTCACTTATAATCTGGCTCCAACCTACCTTTCCAGGCTTTTTTACACATAACTTCTTTAAACATTCCCCCCCCATTTCAGCCAAACTGGCTTTCTTGCTATTCCTAACACCACATTCCATCTCCCGTTTCCAGTCCTTTACACAGCTTGCCTCCTATGCTGGGGATGTACATTCTCCGTACCTCATTTTAAGATTTTTAGAGGCTCAAGTTGTTTTTCTTTTAAACTTAGCTCAAGCCTCACTTTCCTCATGAAGTCTTTCCTAACCACCCTGCCCTGCTCATCTAGCTAGAGTAGACTTTCCTTTTAAAATTACCTTGTGTATTTTTAGTATATACTTTGATTGTGTATATCCATGGTACTTCCCCAGATAAAGTGTAGGCTTATTGAAAGTAAGGAATGTTTTGATTTAGTTTGTGTATGCCTGTGTGTATGCCTCACACTGGGTGTAGCACAGCTATCATTTAATAATATATAATAATAATTTCATTTAATAAAGACATTGATCTCCCAACTTTGGGTGTGTGGGGGGGTGGATGTAATAAGTGCTGAGGTCCTTTCCAACTCTAAAAATCAGTTCTTTTCTCTATTACAAGGTACAAAAACAAAGTTTGACTTGGATGGGAAGTCAAGTCAATAAATATATAAGTTATTAAGCACCTATTCAATTCCAAGCACTGTGTTGAGCTTTGGGGATAAGAAAATTAAAAAAGAATTCCTGCTCTCAAGGAGCTAACAACATGCATAAAAAAATAAGATGTTTATAGGATAAACTAGGGATAATCAACAGAGGGAAGACACTTTCATTAAAAAGGATCAGGAAAGGCTTCTTGCAGAAGGTAGAATTTTAGCTGGGATTTGAATGAAGCTGAGGAAGCCAGAAGAGATGAGGAAGAACAGAATCCTAGGCATGGGGAAACCCAGGGAAAATGTATGGAATTGGGAGATGGAGTGTCTGGTGTGAGGAAGAGTGAGGAGGTCAATGTTGCTGAATCACAGAATAAGTTGTAAGAAAGGAGGGAAGGCTTAAAAGCCAAAGAGAGAGTTTTATGTTTGATCTTGGAATTAGCAGAGAACCAAATGAGTGTACTGAATAGGGGTGTGACAGGTCTAAACCTTAACTTTAGGAACATCCATTTGAGACTTGAGTAGAGAATAGATTGGAGTGGGGAGGGACTTGAGGAAGGAAGACAAATCAGTAGGCTATTGTAAGAGTACAGGCATGAGAAAAAATGGTGATTATGGGAGTTATTAGAAAGGTAAAACAGACAGTCTTGTTTCCTTTCCACAGAAGAGAGTGAAGAGTTAAAGATGGCTGGTAGTTGTGAACCTGTTTGATTGGAGAAAGATCCTGGTGCTCTTGGCAGCACAGGCACACTTCCTTTTATTTCACTTTGCTTTATTGCACTTCACAGATATTTTTTCCAAATAGATACTTTTTACAAATAGGAGGTCTGTGGCAACCCTGCTTCAAGCAAGTTTATTGGTGCCATTTTTCTAGCAGCATGTGCTCACATCGTATCTCTGTCACATGCAATATTTCAAGTTTTTCATTTTTATTATATTGTTATGGTAATCTGTAATCAGTGATCTTTGGTGCTATTATAGCAATTGTTTTGGGGCACCATGTTCTGTGCCCATAAAAGATGGAGAACTTAAATTAATAAACATTGTGTCTGGCTGCTCTACAAACTGACCATTCCCCTATTTCCCTCTCCTCAGGCATCACTATTTCCTGGGACATAACATTATTGAATTTAGAGCAATTAACAATTTACCCAATAATTAGCTATTTATAGTATTTATTATATTATATTGTTCATTATGTTATGATGTTATATTTATTTTTATATTTTTTATATATATATTATATATATATATTATATATATATATTTTTATATATTATTTACATATAAATTTAAATATAAGTAATATTAATTATATCATTTATAATTATATGCTTGTGTATGATTATAGCTATCAATGTTAATCAATAATTATAATTTATCATTAACTATTAACAATTAATTATTTATTTAAATTAGGTCACTTAATAACTTAATAACTTAATAACTCTATAACAATCTTTCAGTGTTCAAGTGAAAGGAAAGTTCAATTGATGGTGTAAACTTCATTGTTGTCTCATTTTAAGAAATTGCCACAACCATCTCAACTTTCAGCAACTAGCACCCTGATCAGTCAGCAGCTATTAACATAAAGCAAGACCCTCTATCAGCAAAATAATTACAACTCAGTGAAGGCTCAGATGAAGGTCAGCAGTTTTTAGCAAAAAAGTATTTTAAAATTATGCATATTGTTTTTAAGATGCAATACTATTGTATATTTAATAGATATAGTGTAACTTAATAGGTATAGTGTAACCTAGCACAACACAAGAGTTGGTGCTTTATAAATGTTAGTCATTTCAATTGTGTCTGAGTCTTAGTGATCCCTTTTAGCATTTTTTGGGCAAAGATATTAGAGTAATTTGACATTTCCTTCTACAGCTCATTTTACAGATGAAGAAACTGTGGCAAACAGGGTTAAGTGACTTGCCCAGGGGTCACTCAGTTACTAAGTGTTGGAGGCTGAATTTGAACACAGATCTTCCTGACTACAGGCACTGCCCTCTATTTACTGAGCCACCTAGCTGTGGTTTTAAAAAAAAGTCGATGTGTTCTAAAAAATAAAACTGCATCAGTAGTTCTAATAAAACAAGGCTTTGAGGGATTGTTTCATTTGCAGCCCTAGGTCCTATCCCAGTATCTGGAACATAGTAAATTTTAAATAAATAAATGTTAAACAAAAGAGTGAAGATTAGATAATCATTTTTGCTTCACCAGAAGCTTTTGCATTAATAATAAAAATTGATGCCCCAAACAGAATTTTACAACTTTCTCCTTCTAAGATTGTTGTCCATAGCCTCCTTTTGGTGGACTTCCTGCTTTCAGACTCTTCCATCTCCTCTCTAGCTTCCATACAGTTGCCTAAATCTTCCTAAAACTCAAAAAGTAACTCTTTTGGTCAAGAATCCTTAGTGGATCTTTATCACCTCTATGAGTAAATATGAACTCCTCAGCTTAACATTTAAAGAACTTCACAGTCTGATTATAGTCTACATTTGCAGAATTATTTCATATTAGTCCTCTTCATGCCTTCTGAATTATAGCTACTCCAAGTTACTTGTAATTTCCTGAGTTTGACATTCCATCTTGTCATCTCTGTACTTTGCCTGGAATACTTCCCAAGTCATATCTACCTCTCTGAATCCCCTAGCTTTCTTCAAGGTTCAACTTAATTGCCTCTTCCAATGGAAAGCTTTCCTAATCCCCAAGCTATTACCCTTCCTTCCTTCCTTCCTTCCTTCCTTCCTTCCTTCCTTCCTTCCTTCCTTCCTTCCTTCCTTCCTTCCTTCCTTCCTTCCTTCCTTCCTTCCTTCCTTCCTTCCTTCCTTCCTTCCTTCCTTCCTTCCTTCCTTCCTTCCTTCCTGCTTTCTTTGTTTCTTTCTTCCTTCCTTTCTTTGTTTCTTTCCTTTTCTTTCTTCCTTCCTTCCTTTCTTTGTTTGTTTCTTTCCTTTCTTTCTTTCTTTCTTTCTTTCTTTCTTTCTTTCTTTCTTTCTCTTTCTTTCTTTCTTTCTTTCTTTCTTTCTTTCTTTCTTTCTTTCTTTCTTTCTTTCTTTCTTTCTTTCTTTCTTTCTTTCTTTCTTTCTTTCTTTCTTTCTTTCTTTCTTTCTTTCTTTCTTTCTTTCTTTCTTTCTTTCTCATTTACTACTAGACTGTAAACTTCTGAACAATGGATTAAAACTTTATCCCAAAGAACTTCTGGAGTGTCAGAGCTCTGATAGCAAGTAGGAGATAGAAAAAGAGGCAGCAGGATCTCTAGAACCAAGACCAAAAAGAAAAAAGAAGTTGATATATTGAAGTACCATCAATTGATGAGAAAACTGAGGACTGGAGGATGGAAATGCCTCTCCCTTGTGCCTTGAATGTAACTGGCCCTTTTGTGATTGTATAGTAGGAATCTCTCTGAGTCCTGGCTATCAAAAAATGAAGTTATATCCCTTAAGATCTGAAATAATTGCAGAGGAATTAAAATGACTATTATCAATATTTCAAAAAGATCTCAATGTCTCAAAAGGTAAACTCATTAGAGTATCACCTCTATCAGCAGAGAAGAGTTGGTGACTATTCCATGCCTTAGAATAGGGTCCCCTTGAGTTACTGTGGCCCCAAAACATTGGTCACCTAGTGGTTAATCATTTGGTGATGAGCCTCTCTCACCTGAATTTGACACATCTTCTAAGGGCAGATATATTCAAATCTCATCCTCAAATCCTTTTCTACCTAGGACTGGAAGAGTTTGTGATTTGTACTTTTTTTTTTTTGCATCAAGCAATGGCATCCAGGGTCACCCACACACTAGGATGAAGCATCAGAGAATGCCAGTCAGGTCAAAAGCATAAAATTAAGTGGTTCTTATTTCCAATGCCAGTTGTGCTGCTTCTGGAAACTTGGTACATTTATCAAGGAAAGACTATCTTCTCTGGCTAGATAATATTTCTTTTTTAAATATTATCTGGAATCAAAGCAAGAGAAATATGATTTACTCACACTATTTACAAGAATCACCACTCTGGGAGTGTGTAACATCTCAATCACACATACTGGGGGACAGCTGAAGCGAAGGGGCACCACACTGGCTGGAGTGGTTAATCTCCTCTGCCTTTTATTGAATATGACAATGCTAGGCAGCAGTTGAAAGCTTGCCATTTCCACATTTGTTTGCTTAAGAGACCTTGGCTTTCACAAAGCAATGATTGTGCGGAACGTTTGTGATCCTGAGGTGGAATAACAGAGAGCAGGAGCTGAAACCTCTGATAGTGTCATTGTTCCCCAAGGTACAGTAGTAAGAGAGGTTTCACCTTTTCTCTGCTATATCTCCCTGTATAAGTGCCTGGCTCAAGAAGGGATATGAATGCTTTGTTAATAGGGATAATGGACTTCAGGGTCACTCAGCCTGGGGATTTAAACATTTGAGACAATAGCACTGACAGCTGCTGGAAACACTGACAGCCACATGGAACACTTCTACTAAGCTCTCAAACTTCCACTTCAGCAGAGTCTTTGTTTTTATTTGCTGGTTGTTTTTATTTTTGTCTAATATTTTAGATATGAAATGAAGACCATTACTATTTGATTTTTTTATATTTCTAGTTTCAAATTTTCTTCCTTCCTCCCTCCTTCCTTTCTCTTCTTTTTCCTTTCTTTCTTTCTTTCTTCTTTCTTTCTTTCTTTCTGTCTTTTCTTTTCTTTTCTTTCTTTCTTTCTTTCTTGCTTTCTTTCTTTTCTTTCTTCTTTTCTTTCTTTTTCTTTCTTTCTTTCTTTCTTTCTTCTTTCTTTCTTTCTTTCTTCTTCTTCTTTCTCTCTCTTCTCTCTCTCTTCTCTCTCTCTTTCTTTCTCTTCTTTCTTTCTTTCTTTCTTTCTCTTCTTTCTTTCTTTCTTTCTTTCTTTCTTTCTTTCTTTCTTTCTTTCTTTCTTTCTTTCTTTCTTTCTTTCTTTCTTTCTTTCTTTCTTTCTTTCTTTCTTTCTTTCTTTCTTTCTTTCTTCTTTCTTTCTTCTTTCTTTCTCTCTCTTTCTCTCTCTCTCTCTTTCCTTCCTTCCTTCCTTCCTTCCTTCCTTCCTTCCTTCCTTCCTTCCTTCCTTCCTTCCTTCCTTCCTTCCTTCCTTCCTTCCTTCCTTCCTTCCTTCCTTCCTTCCTTCCTTCCTTCCTTTTTCTCTCTCCTTCCCTGTCCCCATCTCCCTATTTTAATTTTAGTCATATGAAAGGACTCTGGTGACATATCGCTGTGATACAATCATCTTTTCAAATGAGCTCCTTGAAACCTATTTTGAGATGATGTCTTTGTATTTCCTATTTTATTATTTTCTTGTGCAATAAAAAAAATCTGTAATTGAAGCTGTTTCCCCAATATAATGTTAATGATTAGAGTTTAAAGAAACATTTCATTTTATAAACTAAACCAATGCAGGTGACATATCTATTAAATATTAAGGTTTTTTCTTTTTCTTTAGTTTTCTATTCTTTGTATTATTCTTTGGCTCATGACCATATTTATAATTGTAGTACATGCTCCTGTAAGCGTGGACTACAGAAATACCATCTAGGGCTAATAGTATAGACCAGTGATGGCAAGCTTTTTAGGAATGAGTGCCCAAATTGCAAACTACATGGAGAGATGGAGGGAAGCAGCCCCACCCTGCATCCCTCTGGCTTTCTAGTAAGAAACTCTACCAAGTTCTATGCTGGGGTGACAGGGGTGTGTGCCCACAGAAAGGGATCTGAGTGCCCCCTGGCACATGTGCCATAGGTTCACAGATACAGATTTAGACTCTAGACTGATGATTTGGAAATCCCCTCCACTATTCAGATATAAATCCAGGAAAAGAAATAACATAGTGATGTGGAAAGTGTTAGTTATAAGGTCTAAAGAGTTCACCTTGTCCACTTACTAACTTTCTGATCTTTATTTAAATGATTGGCCTCTGTTTTCCATTTGGCAAAAGAGGAGGTTGGAAGGAACTTTAAGGAAGTTAGAGACCTCTAAAGCTCTAAACCTATGATGCTATGAATGGGATCATGATCAGGATGGGTAAAGGTAAAGCATGGTACCTCCTCTAGACTCATAAATCTGTAGATGGGAGTAGAATCATTTAGGAGTCTCTAAGTTACTACCTTCTTCTAGATATTACTTAATTCCCTTGTTTTCTATAAAATACTGACCTACTGGTTGTTTGAGGACAATGTTCCTTGTCCATAGCTTTGAATCTTTGGTATTAAAGATAGTCTAGTCCAACCTGATTATCAGATGAGGAGACTGAGTGGAGAGAGAGGTGGAATGTCCCAGGGCTAGTTAGTAGAGTTAAGATCCCTTCAATACAGAAACACTAGATTACTCTCTGTTTACCATTCTTGACTTTGCTTATCCCATCTTCATGTCTTTGCTTATACTTTTTTTTTCCCCCACCTGGAATAAAAAGGACTCCTCCTCTTGAAAGCTTGAAGGATCAACCTGGTTTCAAAACTCAGTGTAGAAAATAACTACTTTTGGGGGAAAGTGATCTCTCCCTCTTTCAGTTTTTTATTTTGTTACACTTTCCTTTTATAGCAATCACATTCTCTTTTATGTCATATTTATTTTGAACACTTTCCTTCATTATATTGTCAGCTTCTGAAGTATAGGACACGTGTATTTTTTAAACTTTCTATCTCTAGAGAAAAGCACATAGTAGATGCTTACTAGCTTTGATGACTTTTATTAGAATCAATTTTCCCAATAACTCTGTATAATAGTGTAATTTCTTTTTAATGTCTGTATTATAAGCAAGGAAGCTAAGACTCAGAAAAGTTTAGACAGTTTGTTACTAACAGTTGCCAAAATTAGACAATTGGCTACTAGCAAAATATAAACTTGAATTCAGCTCTTCAGACTCTTGTGCCATACAAATCCTTTCTTTCTTTTCTGAAGAAAAATGACATGCCAAACTAAGACATGAATTGATGGTAAAATGCATAAAAACTTTTAAATTATTTAATTTTTTTCTTTATTTTATTCCAGGAACAAATTTATACATAATTTTCCAAGGTTATATGATTCACATTGTCTCCCTCTCCTTTTTTCCTCCCCCCTCCCAGAGCTGACAAGCAATTCTACTCCAGACATAACTTTAAGTATTTTACATATATTATCTTATTTGATCCTCAGAAAAACCCTGGGAGGTAGGTGCTATTTCTATCCCCATTTTAAAGATGAAGAACCTGAGGTAGGTAGAAGTTAAATGATTTGCCCAGCTAGTAAGACACCTACATAACTTGTAAATTTGAGGCCAAATTTGAACGCAGGTCTTCCTGACTCCAGGTCCAATGCTTAATCACTGCATCAT
The DNA here is from genome assembly GCF_027887165.1 of Monodelphis domestica. Lineage (NCBI taxonomy): Eukaryota > Metazoa > Chordata > Mammalia > Didelphimorphia > Didelphidae > Monodelphis > Monodelphis domestica. The sequence goes on from NC_077234.1 coordinate 211,762,546, forward strand.
CCCGGAGGAAGTAAAGATAAGTTCATGGTGAAAGTAAAGAATAAATCAGTTCGAAGTTCAAAAAGTACTTGAGGATTTTCACTTGTAACATAAATTGCAATGGGAATATCAGGTCATTTCCATGGTATTTTGAGTGAAATTGTTGACAAAACCCCTAATAAACTCTAGGACATATACATGAGTGTGAATAGCCTACGCTGTTCTAAATATAGCTATACCAACAAGGACACACACATATACACAAGTCATTCTGCCTCACAAAATATTATTTTAAAATATACTCTTACGGCAGGTCCTGGACTTGGAGTTAAGTGATCATATGAATAGATTTAAGAAAGGAAATGAAGATAAACAAATGTCTAAACACTGACAAATTTATAACCTAAGATATATGTCAAATAAACAAACAGCTTATCCAAGAATGCTTATATGTGTACTGGACAATTTTGCTGCCAACCTGCTAAAGAAGTTAATGAACCTATCCACTGTAATTGTAGTCACCTTTAGCCCAACCATCTTGATGTTCCCCCCTAGAAAGGGAAGTTTTCAACTGGGAATTGCTGAATGGTCATCTTTGGGAGCCAGTTGACTAACTTGTCTTTTTCTGGGTAAGGGGATATCATGTTCCATCTTGTCTAGGAGATGAATTGCCAGAAGCCAAGCTTCAGTACATTCTACAAGATAGTTTTCATAGCAAGAAAAAATATGTGAAAAAAAGGGGGCAGCTGGGTGGCTAAGTGGATTGAAAGCCAGACCCAGAGATGAGAGGTCCTGGGTTCAAGTATGGTCTCCAACCCTTCCTAGCTGTGTGACCCTGAGCAAGTCACTTAACCCCCATTGCCTAGCCCTAACCACTCTTCTGCCTTGGAACCAATACACAATATTGATTCCAAGACGGAGGGTGAGGGTTTAAAAAAAAAGAAAAAAATATGTGAATTTAATTCACTTTTATTCAACTAAATGAACATTTTAAAAAGTATCCATGACATGGAAAGCATTGTATTTGATTCAAAGGGAGATATCAGATTTAGACATGAAAGAGACCCTTGTGCTCATGAAGCTTATGGACTAGGAGAGTGCTGTGTGACATATACAAATAACTATAATACAAAAAATATGGCTTGGGCATATTATGTGAGCAGATAAGTGGTAAGCAAATTCAGCAACTTGGGAATGAGTTGCAGGTGAAAGGCACAGTGTAGGGCACAGTTGGGACAGCTAATTAGCATAATGGATAGAATTCTGGACATGGAATCAGGAGGGAAGATCTAAGTTCAAATTCAGCCTCTGAAAATTACTGGCTGTATGACCCTGGGCAAGTCACTTAATTTCTATTGTCTCACTTTCTCATCTGTAAGTTGATCTGATACTGGAGAAGGAAATAGCAAACCACTCCACTATCTTTGCAAAGAAAATCCATGCCAAAATCGATGGGGTTACCAAGAATTGGATATGACAGTGACTGAACAATAAGAATGAAAGTGGGAAGATTAGTTGACTGAATACAAAGCCCACACTCAGACAAAGGGGCAAGTAATGCAATAGGAATGTGATTGGGGAATGAATTGCTGGTGAAAGGCACAGTGAAAGTTGGAGGTAGATAAATGAGCAAAGTGTATGTGTGTCTAGTGTATGTGTGTGGACTGTACAAATAAAATTAAGGAAGACCTAGTAGGAGTACTCAAAAAAGAGTATAATGGTAATCTCTGAAGTTCTTTCCAATTTCAAGATAATTTAATATGCTGTAGATAATAGGGATATGTGAGAAGAGTTAAAGCACAGAAGATAATTAACTTAAGAATTAGCAAGCACTTCTGAAAGTTGAGTCTGTATTGAGTAGCTTAAAATAATCCAGAAAAGAAGTGGAAAGGTCTGAATTTGAGTTTGGAATTTGTCTGCAGAAATGATAAAGAGAAATAGCAGAAGTAAGAGTTGTTCTGTTAAAAAAAGCACAATTACATATTATTTATCCAACATTGTCTGGGAATTATTTGTTCCACATAAGTAACTTTTCCAGTGACTGAAAATTTGCCCTCGTTACTTATCATCTTTAATTTGAATGATTTTCAATGAAAATGTAAAATGTATAGCTTCTTTTTCTGCCTTCTTAAATAGACTATATTAAACAGAACTTATAATTATCTAATACAAAGTAAGCACTTAATTGTTTATTAATTGAGACATAAAGCTTGCTTTTTTGTATCTTTTAATTTTTTAAACTTCAAGAAGGCATCTGATGCAATTTATGGTTAAGATGGCAACGTGAAACAGTTAAAGGGGAACCTAGCTCTCCACCATATATTCTAATAAAGATTTAAAAAGATATAAGATCAAATAATTATTAAGAAATTCAAGGAGAATCACTAGTAAGATTTTTCATCTGGCCCAAGACTATACAAAAAGGAAAAAACTTCATCTGTGGACATTGGGAGGAGTTTCAAGTTTAGGTGCACAGACTGAAAGCTCCCACTCTTATTGGAAGATGGATTATAGTGGGGAAGAGAAGAGTCAAGGAGATCACTTAGAAGTTTATTCTTTTCCAAGTGAGACATAATGGGGGCTTAAACTAGGGTGGTGGCTCTATGAGGGGACATCCATGTCTATATATTTTTGCATCCATGTCCACACACATATATACATGTATACCCACATGCATACCTGTATGGATGACATGTAAATATACATGTGTATACACATACATATTATATATAATATTGTGATGGATAGAAACAAGACTTGACAACGTATTAAATAGGTGGAGTGATTGAAAGTGAGTAGTCAAGGATATTATAATATGTAGGTTGCTATTTGGGTGACTTGAAAAATGGTGATGCCGTCAACCACAATAGGGAAATAATGAAGAGGGAAAGGTTTTGGGGAAAAGATAAGTAATTTAATTTTTGACATGTCAAGTTGAAAATGTTTATGGGATATCCAGAAGCTGAGGATCCTTGTCAGCTATCTCACAGGGACGGAAGATTTGATATGTGATCCTGAATGTAATAAAGATAATAAGGAGCCATTAGAGCTTATGGAGTAAGGGATTACATGGCCAGATGTGTGCTTTAGGAAAATCATTTTGGCCCCTGAGTGTTAGATGGCTTTGGGTAAAGAAGGATTTTGAAGCAAGGAGCCCAAATCAGAGCTAAATTAGAGTTGACTTGGAGGATGGAGGTTTTCTCTACTATAATAAGGAAGCTGGTAATAGGACAGAGTTTGGGGTGAAAGGTAATGAGTTCTCTTTTTGACATGTTGAATTTATAACCTACAGAATGAACAGTTTGAGGTGTTCACAATGCAGTTGCAGGATTAGAGTTTAGGAAAGCAAGCCAGTGAGAGTTTATGTGATCATTAACAAATATAGTATAGAAAGAGAAGAGAAGAGAGTCTCTAACATAAACCTCAGGAGTCTCATAAGATCCAGAAAAGAAGAATGAGAAGGAAGATTTAGACAGATAGGAGGAGCAGAAGAGAGTAGTATCACAAAAACCTAAAAAGAAAAGGATATGAGAAGGGATCAGTAGTGCCAATATTGTAGAGAGGCTAAGAAGTATCAGCCAGATTTTAGAAAGTTTAGAAGTGATTGGGACAAAGATGTGTTTTAGTAAATATTTAACTATTGTCCTCTGGGGGGGGAAATATGTGCACTGGACTCTCTTTTAAGATTAATTTACATAATTAACATTTTCCCATAACTTTTAAAAGCTGGACAACCAAAACATACAATAAATAGAGCTCTGAATTTTAGTGTTTGCTCTTTTCTGAGGAGAAAGTACTTTGTCAAATAAAAGTTAAATAATGGACTTTTGAATGCTTGCATGAGCTGGCTTTTAGTACCTGAGAAGAGTGAAAGTGGATGGATTTACTGAAGATGAATTTTCATTGAGTTTAGCAGAGAAGGGGAGGGGAGATCTCAGATGATATTTAAAATAGACTAAGGAGAGATGGTTGAATGTAAGGTTTTTTGCCTTTAGGAATATCATATTCCAAGTTTTTCTTTTCTTCAGAGTAGATATCCATAATCTTGTATGATCCTGACTATCATTCCTTATTACTTTTTTCCTATCTGACTGCTTGAAATATTTTTTTTTCTTTAAAATGGATAGCTATGGATTTTGACTCATAATCTTATCTGTTTTTAATTTGGGGATTCCTTTCAGGAGGCCACATGCATTCTTTCTTTCTTTTCACTTGACCACTAATCAAATTAAATAGATCTGTGCAGTTTCCTTTTTAGAATTTATTCTGTTTTAGAAAGAGTAAGAGGAGCTAGTATCTCAGGAATTTTAGTCTTATATGAACTAGATCAAAGTTGAACCTACACACAGAAGTGCTAGAAATAAATTAAACTCAATAGAAGATGTCACAAAGAGGGAAGAGGAGGTTTTAAAAGATAAGATGGAGCTGGAACTCATCAAATGCTGGATTCATTTTCCATTGTTTTGGTGTATTCCTATATAGATGCTTAAACTTGTTTATTAGATCTACAAGCAATATGTTAATTTGTTGTTATTTTCTCTGTTGATTTGTCTATTTATGTTCAAACTCTGAACTTTCTTCTTTCTGAGAACTTTGGTAACTTTAGTATTTTTCCTTCCTGATTTTTCCTACTTTTTTTTTATTGTCCCCTCTGATGGTTTCCTTGGGACAGAATCTCAAAGAGTCTAAACTTCCTTCTACTTTGGACAATTCAGTTTGCTAACCTAAGTCTCTTCCCCAAGTGATTTTTAAGTGGTCAGGACAGATACCAGGTGGATGTTGTGCTCTTTCCCTTAGGTTTAGTGGAATGCCTCCTCCTTCCCCCCCCCCCCCCCATTCTTTTCCCCCTAGTGTCCTGTCCTGGTGTCCTGTCTAGCTCTTTCTGGGAATTTAGTGAGTCACAATACTCTTGCTAGAGAGTTGCCCACCTTAGCACCAGCAGTTCAGAGCTTTGCAGGACTGTTGACATTGGGTTGTAGCCATAAGCAGGATTTTGCTCCTGAAAAAGCCACAGTTTACCAAGCTAGCAGTCTTATGCTGCTTGAATATATGCATAGCTGTGAGTTAAGGACTCCACATCACTGGAAAAGTGAGTGGGAACTAGAGCATAAGGTTGGGTTTCTTTGTAATTCTTGACTCAACTGTTAGGTCCTTGGGGCTTTTAGAGTATCCTCATTGCTGGTATGTGTTTAATTATGGAAAGTTGCTGAATGAGCTACAGTTAGCGTGTTTCAGTTCATTTTTTAAAACTTTTGTAACTCCTGTTTGAAAGCCCAGTGGTATGGGGTACTTTCCTTATTGGTGGAGATGAATACCCAGAATGATGGATAGGCTGACAATGGTGAGAGTAGAATTGAAGGCTTCTTTGAGACTTTAAGTGTCAAGTCACTTCTGGAACTTCTAATTTCCATTTTCAAGAGGATGGAAGAGATCAATTCCATTTTAGATTGTTAACAGAAAACATTCCAGGAAGACATGAAAGAATATGACAGTCTCTATTTCCAGCTTGCTACACTAGAAACTTTGGGTACTTTCCATTTGGTCAAGAATTCTCTCTCTGTCTCTATCTCTGTCTCTCTCTGACTCTGTCTATGTCTCTCTCTCTCTCTCTCTCTCTCTCTCTCTCTCTCTCTCTCTCTCTCTCTCTCTCAAAGGAAGAGTTCCTTCACTCTGTATTTTCTAGTATATATTCTTTTATGAATACCTTCTCTAATGTCTATTTTCTGTGATTTGTATAAATGGATTTCTTTGCTATTCACTATGTATGTACATTATGGAATTGGAGTTTGGTGAGAGAAAGGGTCAAGTTTTGGATATAGAACTTTGGGTCCTAGCTCCCAAAAGGACAAAATGATAAAAATGATCAGAGGTTATCTTGAAACTGATCCTTTCTCCTAGATCAGTGTTGGAGAAGGGTTCCAAGTCTGAGTGTCCAAACTACAACTTCAAGCAGCCTATGAGCCCCTGAATTATCCCAGAGGGCTGAGAGGAAATACTCACCTTGGGCAACTAGAAAGGGAGGCAGGGCATGCAAAAATGTCCTCAGGTGCTTGGAAAAGGGGGAATGGAGTAGTAGCCCCATGTTGGCCTGGCACCCATGCAAATGCTTTGGCAATGTTGCTCTAGATGAACAAAGAAATATGTATAGATCCTTTTTTTAGATAGTACCCCTTCTCTCCTGAGAGAGCAGAGTGGCCCCCATCCTCCATCTTTCTGCTTCTCCTGGAAGGAATAAAAGTCCTGGAGAAACACTTAGAGAAGGGTAAAGGAAGGATAGACTAGAGATGTCTGTTCTACCCCATTTTGAGCCACACAACAGCCTTGTGCTATAGTTAGGAGGATAGCCTTCACAACAAACATGTGAGCCATTTTATGCATATTCTCTTGTTAATATCTTCTTTTGGATTCTGGGTATTCTACACCATGGAAATTGTTTTATATTTGATGTGTAATTTTTATTCGGAGAGGTTTAAGAGATCATAGGAATCATATAAAATGCCCAATCCTCCATTTTCTTGCTCATATTATCTGAAGTTCTTCCAATAATTCTTATAGGACTTAAAGTCTCTTTGAGAGGCAATATGTCATTTTGGACCTTGAGATATGGAATAGGAGTTAGGAAGACTTAGGTTAAACACTCCACTTTTGGGGGCAGCTAGGTAGTTCAGTGGCTAGAAAGCCAGGCCTGGAGATGGGCAGTCCTGGCTTCAAATCTGGCTCAGAAACTTCCTACTGTGTGACCGTGGGAAAGTCACTTAACTGCAATTGCTTAGTCCTTACCCCTCTTCTACCCTGAAAACAATACACTTTTTTGAGTCTAAGATGGAACATAAGGTTTGTTTGATTTTAAAGAAAATGCTGCTTCTGGTACAGAGTTGTTAGGTGTCCAATAATGTGTAATTTACTTAACTTTTTGGGACCTCAGTTTTCTCACCTACAAAAATAAGAAAATCAAAACTATAATATAGATCTAACAAGGTTATTGTGAATTTCAAATATGATCATGGATGTTAAGACTTAAAGTGTTACAGAAATGGTAGATATTATGTTTTGTCTTTGTTTTCACTTACCTACTGTAAAAATTAAAATTAGTCCCCTAGACTAATGCATCCCTCCATGGTTGCCATCAAATATAAAAATTAAAATTAGTCTCAATAATAAAAAATATCATATTTTAGGAGACTTATTAATGATCATTAGAAATAAAGGAATAAAAGTGATACAAAATAAAAACCACATGCCCATGGCTAATTTACCTGTTCAAAACCCCGAGCTTACCACCACCATCCTTGCCAGCAAGCCAAAAAAAAAAAGTAGGACCACCCACTCAATTTAGTCCCTGTCTACAGGAAGTACATAATGACAGGAAGTCAGTGGGCTCTGGGGAAATGTAGTTATTTTTAGGGTAACAGATTTTCAATTATACACTACCATTGCTTCTAGTTCGTCTATGTGTGACCTTTGAAAATATGGGCTGATCAAGAAATAACTTGCTTAGTCCCCAACTCTCTTTAAACATTCTCTGAAGGTTATTTTTTAAACTCCAGTGATAGAATTTTATACTTGAGGGTCTCTCCTCTTTCTTGAGCTCAATTCTGGGCCCTAGAGTTTAGGGGATACTCTACTTTTGACTCTTTAAATACTTTTCTGCTGCGTTCTAGAATACCTTGTCTAAGCCTAGCATTTCCCTCTTTTTTATTATGAATTTCAGGACTGTATGGTCACACCTTACCAATGTTATCAACACTTGCTCTCTCCCTAGCCTATACCTCCTTTTTAAAGCTCATTTTAACCACTTTTATATAAATTATGTATGCATTAATAAATATGTGTTAATATACATATATTCATAATAAATGAGAAATAAATACATACATATCATTAAATATATGGGAACTTCAAAATACATATCTCATACTCCAATGTTTAAATACTCAAATGGAACTGTGATCTCATCATTTTGGAAGTTCTCCCAGCAGTGTAACCAACCAACCAATCAATCAATCAGTAAATATTTATTAAATGACTAATGTGGGCCAGGCACTTGCACCCATTTTTGCTTGCCAAGCATATATAACTCTTGTCCCTATCTTTCCAAAAGTTTAACACAGGGAATCCTCTCAACATGATGGAGGCCGCCTTCTCTTTTTCTCTGACAACACAGGGAACACTGACTATTCTTTTGTCATCTTTCACCATCACACCATAACAGTCCCATCTTCTCTAACGTTTAGGCAGGGTAGTGGATAGACTTTTAGACATAGAGGTGTATAAATGGAGATTTTGAACCCTTGGACTTCATCCCCCAGAAGTCCCTTAGGATTTCCCAAAATTCCCTTTAATCTCTCCTTTGCATGATCATGTTTTTTAAGTTCTGTAGCTCCTCCCTCTCATTTTTTTTCTCTTGATCAGGCTGCATTCAGGTAGTTCTTTTACTTTCATTATTATTAATAAAACTTTATAAAATATAATAGTTATTGAATATTAATTTTAAAATACACATTGGCCAGAAGATGAGTTTAAATTTTGTCTTAATTGCTTACTACCATGTGACACTAGTCAAGTCACTTATTTTTTCTCAGCTTCACTTTTCTATAAAATGAAGATAATAATGGCACCTACATTATAGGGTTATCTATCATGATGGTTGAAAGAGATTACATATGTATATATATATATGTGTGTGTTTATATGCATATATAATGTTTTATAAACCTTAAAGTATTATATAAATGATAATTATTGTTTTTTTTTCATATCATAAAATTCCTTGATGACATAGTTTACTCTTGGTCTAATCTAGAGTACCTTATTAATTTAAATCTATTTTTACCTACTGTTTGCCTTTCTATTATCCCTGTCTAAGATTAATTTTTAGCTCTTCTGTTACTATTATATTTTTATCCTATTGCTATTTAGCTAAATTGTTAGAATGTTGATTTTAAAAAGATGAGCCTTTGCTTCCATGAGATCATTCAAGGAACTATGATGGTAATACATCCTATTCTTCTGTTCAAGTCTGGCACCAACTCATGGTGCATCTATACTGTCTATCCTAGATACACAATCTCATGGATATAATCTATAGGTTGCCCATCCAAATATGTGATGAAATCTGAGCAAGACATTCTTTATTCACTTGGTCTTTCCTATATGGATGGTCAGGGCAAACTCTTTTAAGTAATTACATAATTCTTTTAGGAGGTTTTTCAATGTTCCAGAGCTTGACACAATCAGTACAATGTCATCTACAAATAGGAACAGTGTCTCTCATATAGGAAGTACTCAAGAAATACTTATTGGCAAGTTGCCTTTCTAACCATCCACAGGAAATCTCTCAACTTGGACCCTGGGTCTCCTTGGTCACAGTGATGAACACTTTTATTTAGCATATATTTCTCTATTTTGTCTTGCTTGTTTTTTTTTTTATGATCAGAGTTCTGTTAATAGGGTAAATTTCTGTTGCTATATCTTCAAAGGACATTTAAATAGTTTTGATTTGCATCTGTATACAAAAACAAGGAAATATGTTGTTTGCAAACTGCATTTGTAAGGGAGCATTTGGGTTTACTGTCTCAAATGTTTTTCCATACTCAAACAATAAAGATAGTGGGATAATATATCCTGTACATCTTTTAATCAATTTTGAAATTGTAAAGATATGGTTCATTATTGAATACTGCTTGGAATATCTACTTTGCCTCATTAAAGTTGTACTAAATTAAATTAATATGTAATTATTTTCATAAAGTATCTACCTAGATAACAAAATATGTATATAGGATCATATATATTCTTTTGGATGACTTTTTTTTTAGTGTTCAGAGTATGAGATTTCCCTTGTTACTTTGGTATCTTCTCTTTCAGATAATCTGGTCCCCTAATGCTTTGCTGTCTCTTCCTCCAAGAACTCTTCTTGATATACTGGAGTCCTTTTTGTCTGCCTTTTCTATTGCTGTTCTCTTTAAATCCTTTTCATCTCAATGTATACAAACTGCCAGGACTTTGGTGCTGGGTTCCAGGCATGATACTTCCATTGTCTTTGATGGAGAAAATAGCCTGCTAAGTGAATTTCACAAGTCTTTCCCACTTTTCTTCTGTTTACTCTCCTACCTTTTTCATCCTTAAAAGTTCATGGGATGATTGGGAAGTCTTAGGTTCATATTTGGCCTCAGATACTTCCTAGATATAGAATCCTGGGCAAATCACTTAACTCCAATTGCCTAGCCCTTACTGATCTTTTGCCTTGGAACCTAATCAATTCTAAGACAGAAGGTAAGGCTTCCCCCCTTCCCCCTTTTAAGCCCATGGGATGACTTTGCTTAGCTGAATGTCTTATCAATCTTCCTTTAACTCGATTTTACCCTTCACTGCTTTCCTTTCCTTTACAAAATAATACTACTTATAATCATCCATCATCCTTCTTTGTAAGATTTTACAGATGAGTTTATATTATAGTGGAGTATAGCCTTTGGCAGCTATCACTCTCTGTTTGGTGAATTGGGCATGATATTTGCTGACTAAGGTGCTTCCTGGGCTTTTGGTAGCCTTGTTGTGATAATTAATTTACACTAGTTAAACTTCTATGTAGGAATTTTATAATCAGTGTTGATGTCATTCTTATTGTTTATTTCTCATTTTTATTATTAATTACCTGATTGAACTGATGGGGATTAAGTTGTTTCTAACATAAGCCATATCTTTTCTTCCTTATTCTTCATGATTTATAGTAATTTTAACCATACCACTAATAAATGGATAGTCTGACTATACACTGATGATTTAGGTATAAGCTCACATCAACAATAATCCTTTTTCTTATATGTGTAATAATATAGAGACACATAAATAAGTGAATTTACATATATGTGAGTAATATTTGGGTGGACAGAGATCCAGCCCCAGAATCAATCAGTCATTAAACATTTATTAAAATGCACTGTATGCCAAGCAATTTGCTCAAGAAGATCTGGGTAAAAGTTTAGCTTCTGGGTAGCTATCTTACCCGAGATAAACCTTCCAGTATCCCAAATAACTCTCTAAGAGCATAAATTGAAGGAAAATTGCAAATTTGCCTTAGTAGTAGTTGGAACTTCCTTACCAAGTGTTTCCTAAATGAAAGAAATAGCAGGTTCAGACGAAAAGACAAAAAAGTATTGATACATTTTATTTTGTTAGAAAGAGATACTTCTGATTAAACATTCACCTTCTCCAAAATACATGCTGGAAGCAGATAATCCATAGTTAGCAGAAGTAAAAGGTGTATCCTTACTTTGACAATATGGTAGTAACTTTGACCATTGAAGTTAAATGGAATTTTATTAACTATTGATGTTGACTTTACTGATATTGTTACACTCATTGTATGAATGTATATATGACATTCTAAATCCATACTGTCTGTACTCTAGCCATTCTCTTCATCTTCTCCATTTTCTTTCCATGAGGCCTTAGGTTTTGATACATCATCTTTCATCTTCTACTGTTCAGAATTACACCACTACCTCAAATCTTGGCTATTTTCAAATGATGAATAAATTACTTTATCACTTATTTATTAATATATACATATATGAACATATATAAGTACATATATAGATATATACTTTGTACACTATATGCCTTTCCACAATCCTTTAATTTCTTCACATTCTTAATTCTTACAACATAATAATATTCTATTCTACATATAAAAAAAAGCATTGTTTAGTCATTCCTCAGTTGTATGGGCACATATTTTGTTTCCAGACTTCTTGGTTATCACAATGAATGCTGCTACGAACATTTTTTCTACACAAATTTCTTGTTCTAAGTTCCTTGAAACAGATTGAAACCTCTGGGTCAAAGTGTATGAGTCTTAGTAATGATTCTTCCATATTTTCAAATGGTTTTACTGAATTTTTGTTTAATTCACAGTTCTCAATTCTCTGCCACAGTTCTCAAAACCTGCCTTACTAGAGTCACTTTGAACAATCAGTTTTCTTGTTTCTTTATATCTTTCTAGATCAATAGGTATGAAATTATATCTTGGGGCTATTTTAATTTATATTTCTATGAATATTAGTGACTTTAAAGATTTATTTTCAGAAGATTATACTTTTTTCTTATGAAAATCCTGAATATCCTTTGACTATATGTTATTTGAAGAACCAATTTAAATTTTATATATTTGCTTCAATTCACTATGTGTTGTGAATTTCTGAAAATGATACTAAATACAAAGATTTTCCTCCCATCTATATCTTTTCTCTTGATACTAGTTGCATGAATTTTATTTGTAAAAATGCTTTTTAAATTTTCTTATTTGATATAATCAACACAGCCCATCTTACCCAAAGGACTGTAATTGCATGTGGAGTGAAGAAATAGCTGCATACCCTCCTTAAATTGAAACCTTGGAAGGAGTCTTTTTCTCTGCCCTTCAGTCAATGGAGTACTAGTAAAATGTGAAAACCAATGCTGATGCAATTTTATATTATCTTGTCTTGACTTAAATTATCTCTGCTATCCCCTATCTTGTTATTCGTTCTTTCCTTTCTTCATAAATAAGAATAATAAATTTATTTTCTTCTATTTTGTTTCATGAAGATTTTTTCTAAATTCAGAGTTAATTTATCTATTTGGAATTTATTGTGATACTGATATCCCTTTCTGAGGTTCTTGGTGTTTATTTAAAACTAATCTGGGGGCTGCTGGGTGGCTCAGTGGATTGAGATCCAGACCTAGAGATGGGAGATCCTGAGTTCAAATCTGACCTCAGACACTTCCCAGCTGTGTGACCCTGGGCAAGTCACTTAATCCACATTGCCTAGCTCTTACTGCTCTTCTGCCTTAGAACTATTACACAGTATTGATTACAAGATGGAAGGTAAGGGTTAAAAAAAACCCTACTCTACTGTGCATATGGTCCATTTCTTCTTTATCTAGACAGTTCCACTCATCCATTTTTCTATTTGTTGTTCAGTGACAGTTTTGATAATTATTATTCAATAGTATGATTCAAGATCTGATAATAAACCCTTCTTGATCTTGTTTTTTTAACTATCATCCCTTATTAATTTTACCTTTTATTAAAATTATTATTCTTTCTAATCCTATATGGCATATCTTTGGTAATTTCATATATCAGGAAACATGTAGTATATCTCTCCATCTACTACTGTCTCTTTCCCTCTTTCTCATCTCTTTTTTTCCCTCCCTTTAAGGAAACCCTCACTTGAACCAGTCATACCTTCTGGCTATTGACCCACATCTTTTCTCTCCTCAGCTAAACTCCTCTGTGATCAGAATTCCAACTTCATCATTCAACTGAAACCTCTTTAAAGTTACCAAATTATCTTTTAACTGATAAATTTAAATTGTTTTTTTTTTAATCCTTATCCTTCCTAGTCTCTTTGTAGCAACTGATACAGTTTTTTGCCTTCTAGAGAATACTCTTTCAGTTAGCTCAGGTTTAGATACTCTTTCATTTCTAGGTTTTTCTGACACTATTCCAGTTCTCATAGTATGTGGATGATACTCCTTTTCAGTCTCCTTCATTCTTTTTTTTCATCCTCTAGCTATCTGATGTATTCTCAAGATGATGTCCTGTACTTTCTTCACACTCTCCTTTTTCTTTAAAGACACACACACACACACACACACACACACACACACACACACAGCACACACACACAGAGTCTAAGTCTCTTGCCTGAGCTCCAGTCCCACATCATGCATTTCAGACTCAACATGTCCAAAATAAAGCTTTTTACCTTTTTTCTTAAATCCTTCCTTCTTTATAACTTTGCTACAACTGTTGATGGCACTCTCATTCTCCCAGTCATCCAGGATTACAACCATAGAGTCACCTTGCATTCTTTACTCTCAATCACACAATCATTTTATTGGTTTTTCTGAAGCATAAGTCTGCTCATGTCACTGAAGGACGGGATCTAAAGTCTTTGGTTCAGAATTTAAAGCTCTTTGAAACTTGACCCTTTCTTATCTTTCTATTATTTTTATACTTTGCTTCTCTTCATACATAGTCCACCTCCAGAAATTTGACTACAATGATATGTTATTTTAGCTTTGGTAACTCCTAAAACTTCCTACTTAGGCACAGTCAGTGAATATGTGTTTATGTGTGTGATCTATATTCATAGAGGGAGTATTCACATTCACAAAATTAAAAAAAAAAAACAACTTTGATGTATTTTACCTAAAATCAGTTGTGATGATGGTCTCATTCCAGTCTCCAAAAGATGGTTTTAAATATTCGGAGGCCAATGATCCTTTTACTGACCCCTGGTAACAAGGCTGCTCCCAAATGGTCCAATATACCAACTCTATGATGAAGCCAATTTATTGCTTTGTCCAGCACTTTCTTTAAGCCTTCCAGTCTCTATCCAGGAATACCTGCTCTTCAGAAGAAAGATTCTGAGACTTTTTCTTCCTGTCCATTCCAGTTATTATGGCTTTTCCATTAGTGTTTCCTTCAAAAATGAACTGCCTTAGTAGAGGCTCCTCTTCTGGAGGCTACAGAATTTGGATCCTTTGGGAAATACACCTGACGTTGTCCTTAAGTACAATATCTCTGTTACCTTCTAGATATGTTGCTTACACCAAAAGCAAGACAGGCCATATGTTAAGTGCAGGTACCCAGATATGACCTTAGCATAGTAGAGCAGAGCCCTTAAAAATCACTGATTCACAAATGGATCTGAATGGCATTTTCATAAAAGGCATGATTCTAACTGGAAATAGTAGCCCCTGCCAATTGCTGCCACAGCAACAAGACATCTGGAGAAAAGCAAACATGCACAACATGCTGTTTCTCTGTATCTCAATAGATTATTGAACTAGGGAAGACAGAGACATATGTCCCCATCAAGGACCCTTGCTGGGATCCTTAGATTATGGGACCATGCTCTTCTTTCTCAGGGTTGTTCTGAGGACTAAATAAGATAATTATAAAATGCTTAATATAGTTCCTGGCACATGACAGATAATATTTAAACCCTCCCTCCCTCCCTCCCTCCCTCTCTTCCTCCCTCATTCCTCCCTCCTTCCCTCTCTTCCTTCCTTCCTTCCTTCCTTCCTTCCTTCCTTCCTTCCTTCCTTCCTTCCTTCCTTCCTTCCTTCCTTCCTTCCTTCCTTCCTCACTCCCTTTTTTCCTTCCTTCCTTCCTTCCTTCCTTCCTTCCTTCCTTCCTTCCTTCCTTCCTTCCTTCCTTCCTTCCTTCCTTCCTTCCTTCCTTCCTTCCTTCCTGCCAAAAGGAATTAGGATTGTGACAAGTGAAAAATCTCACCAACAACTAGTTTTTCTTTTTTCTTAAATGCATAATATAAGGTAACCTTCATAGCCAGTTCTACACAAGTGTTTGCAGTATAGTTGCCCTGTTCTAAGGGACATCTCCAGTTACAATGTACCAGAACTCCCAAAGTAGTTTCTTTATGTATTTACATAAAAAAAGGAAAAGAAAGAGTGAGGTGCATGGTATATGTCAATTTTTATTCCATATTCAGTGATTGGCTCGACCTAAACCTAATAGCTTTCCTACCACCTTGTCGGAAAAAAAATTGTGCGTCTTTCCCCAAGGTATCAAACTCTAGCTGTTGCAGAAGTTGTAAGACCTCTCTAACTATTCTTCAATCTACTTACATTATTTATGTTATTCCAATTAGTTCATCAAGGGAAAAAAAAGAGTTAAACTGTAACTATAGTGCAATATATTGTTGTTCCATTGTTTCAGTTGTGTCCAACTCTTTGGCAAAGACACTGGAGGGTTTCACTATTTCCTTCTCCAGCTTGTTTTATAAATGAGGAATCTGGGAAAAACAGGGTTAAGTTATTTGTCCTGGGTCACACAGCCAGTAAGTATCTGAAGCTAGATTTGAACTCACCTTCCTCACTCTATGTCTGGCACTTTATACACTATGTCACCTAGCTGCCACAGTATATTGAAATGACTTTATTTCATTAATTCAAGATTGCAATCAAGATTAGGTTTCAATCCCAGAGCTTGTGAGTAATGCTGTTCCATTCATAGTGAAGAATGTTTCCTCTAGTCTTTAGGATTTCAACAGTGATCCTATGAATTAAAAAAAAATATTGATTAAAGGGTTTTATTTTGTAAGTTATATGTTTATGTACATATTCAATATATCAACTGATGGGGAATATGGTAATATAAATGAAAGGGAAAATATGATACCTTTAACCAAGTCCAGTTGATGATCCTGATTATTTTGGATTGTTTGTAAATGTAATCATAGTTAATGTTATATAAATTTAAATATTTTGTTTTACCAAGATATAGAATAACTGGAACATTTAAAACTTTCACAACAATATTTCCAAGGTTTCTCAAAAAATTGTTTCAAAAAACTTCACAGCTGCAAGATAAAAATAAATAAATTTAGGTATTTTTGAGCTGTGAGGGTAGAATAGTAAGAACCTGAAAAGAAATCAGAGCTTAAACTTCTGTTCATGTAGGCCTTTTACCAAGGAGTAATGGCTAAAAGTAGGCTATTTCATAGGAGGAACTGACAACTTTACTTAGTCATTCCATATTTTAAAGATAAATCTCCATCCTCAGAAGTTTCAATGCCATTTTAGTTATCCATCTAATCCACCTATTCATTTAGCAGGAATGGTAATTATGGGGAAATTACTGCCAAACTATGATGTGCAATTAAAATTCAGGCCATTTTATGTGATGCAAAATCTCCCTTTTTTACCATCATCTTACAAATCCTCTGATAGAAAGTTTGTGCTTTTTTTGAGACAGGGCTTGTAATAATAAGCCATCTGGCTTACTTAAACATGAAAGATTAAAATGATATACAGTATGAAGGCTTCCTATTCAATTGCTAATGTCCAAGAACTCAACTCCAGTGGTGAAAGCTGTCATTTGGGGGGGAAGAGGTAATTAAAAGATTTCCTTGCAGAGATGAGTTCTGGAGCAGGAGACTGGCACATGCACCAAGCAAAACTAATTTTCCAAAAGAGACCAGGGCTGGCCAAATGTCTTGCGAGTTAATCTTCTGTATCCTTTGGTTCACTTGCAACTGCTTGAGAGGGACTGAAAAGTAGTCAGACGACGAAAGAGACAAAAGCATCCAAATCTTTTCTTTTTTTCTTTCTTTCATCCCCCCCCCCCCCCCCATTTTTCTCCCTCTCCCATTTCTCTCTAGTAGTGAGGGCTTCATTACATTGGGAGCTCTGCTTGATCAACGTTTGTTAAATGGGAAACATGGTGTGATTAAAAAGTCCCTTGTTTTTCTTAAAATATAAATTAAAAAGGAAGGTTACATTACTCTTTTGCAACCTGCATTGAGCAAAGCCAAATTTATATGCTATGATTTATTCCAAGGTTCTCTTTTTCAGATGGGCTGCCTTATTATTACCAACGATAATAAATAATACTTAGTGGTTATGTAGTGCTGGGTGTATTCAAAACACTTTGCAATTTTTAAGTGGTTAAGCCTCACTCTATCCTTGAAAGGCAGGAAAAGTATTACTGCCTGAATAATCCAGATGAACAAAATAAGACCTAAAGAGACTGGGTGACTTGCCAAAGAGAAATCACATTAATAGTAAAAACAGCAACAATGATGATAATAAATCTTTTTTTTTCTTAAATACTTTTTTGAATTTATATATAATATTAGAAACTGAGTGGTATGTAGTCAATATGCATAATAATCAGACTGTCAACAAGTTAATAAGGTGAACTTAGGATATATATATAAACATATATATATATATATATATAAATACATATATATATATTTATTAACTTTTACACTATGAAGGCCTGGGATCCCATTGATTTTCTGGAGTGACATTATCCTGTGTTATGTTCCATATGCACTTAATAAATCCTCAACCTAATTATGGTTAAAAATATAGTCAATCAGATGACTCACCTATCAAATGTCCAAGAACTGGTGTGGAGAGTTACTATTTTTATGTGTGGTGGCTTAAATGGTATCATATATTGAAGTGGGCGAACTGGGCCATGTTTGGAGTTTCTCTGAATAGTTGAAACCATTTGTCAAAAATGTTAACATCCTTCCATGTTCTTTTCCCCTCAGGTTTTTTAAACCCACATAGCATGTCTTATTCTCACCTAGTCTCTCAGAAAATGCTCCAGGGTTTTAATGAACATGCTTTTACAGTTCTCTTCTTCAGCTTGGTGTCTATACAGAGTGGGAGGAAGAAAAGTGGATCAGGAGGGAGATGGCTTCACATCCTATGGCAAACATTCTGGCAAGTGATCACGTGGCTTTGAGTATTGTTCTTTCTAATAATAGCTGCTGATGTAAGGCCAGCAAGTCCAGAGTGTCTGAACTTTCCTTTAAAAGCCTGGCTCCTTTCCAGCTTCATTTCATAGTATGAGCTAAAATTTTAGTCCATACATCAGGTCTTATAAAATGGATTGTTGAATAAGGATCTTAAGGTGAAGTATAATTGGTTTTCTACTCCAAGCTTCCATTTTGCACTTTGAAATGATATATTTATTTGAGGGTTGAGTTACCAAAGGAAATAAGCCCCATTTTAAATAAAAGTTGAAAAAAAAAAAGGTCTGAATGTGGGAAATCAACGGACTCACTTGGCTTCTTCCAAGGATTTCCCCATTACCTTCAGAACATTACCTTATTTTATAACTCTTTGATGTCCCTGACTTTTTAGTCTCTATATTTTTCTTATAAAGTGTGAGAGAATAACATGTTTATTTTGTATAATAGGTGAGCAGATTCCCTTTCATTTACAAATTATAAGCATATCTAACATTTTCTCATGGGTCTTTTCCCTTCTAAGATAAAAAGGAAAAATAAGTTAGCATGGAAGTCCATAGCTTTGAAATTTTGCAGATGTTTATAAATATTTCCAATAAACTCCCCCCCACCCCCACCACCACTACCTCCACCTCATGCCTCCTTGTGGCATGGAGATGATCCTGGGTCATAAAAGGCTTTGATACTGAGAATATGTGTTCTATCAGGTCCAAACTTGAAAAGTTCTGTCTGTTAGTGGGATGATGGACTGTGCCTCAGTTGCCTGAGGACTAAGACAGCTGTTAGGAAGAACTTATTATCAAATTTGCCACGAATTGATGAATCTTTTTGGTCAATAAAAACCAGAAAGATTGTCAACCAAATTGTTGAGAATTCATTATTTGTATTGGTGATGGGAATATAGATGCTAGCAAAATCACAAATCCTGTCTGTTTTAAGTTTATGAAGAATATCAAAATAAGGAAGATAGTCAAGACATTTCCACAGGCTGATTTGTGTCTATGGGAAGAAAGCAGCAGGGACAGTTGGAGAGGTGAACTTGAGTGGAAAGTTCTTTTTCTTTTTGTAATCCATACCTTCTGTCAGAATCAATACTAAGTGTCTGTTCCAAGGCAGAAGAGTTATAAGGGCTAGGCCATTGAGATTAAGTGACTTGCCCAGGGTCATACAGCTGTCTGAGGCCAAATTTGACCCCAGGACCTCTTGGCTCCAGGACAAGGACCAGTGCTCTGTCCATGGTGCTACCTACCTGTCCTTTCAGTCTAGGACTGTTTCTATAGGACCTAACAATATACATAGTGCAGTATTTGCATATGAACATCATATATAGAGTGTTGGATTGAATATAAGGAAAATCTGGGTTCAAACTCCTTTTCAGTTATTTACTAATTTTGTGACTTTGAGAAAGTTATTTTCCATCCTTGACCTTCAGTTTCTTCAATTTGAGAATGGGGATAATGACAATATATATCACATAGGATTGGTTTGAGGACCAAACTAGGGAGGGAAGGGAAGGAAATAAGCACATATAATATCTACTATGTCGCAGACACTTAGCAGTTAATGGATTGAGAAATGTTATTTATTCTTTTGCCATTTATTTCATGCTTATTTTCAAGGACTATGCTAAGCACTTTACATAAATTATCTCATTTGATCCTCACAGCAACCGTGCTATTATTATTCCCATTTTATAGTTGAGGAATATGAAGCAATCAGAGGTTAAGTAACTTGCCCAAGGTAACACAGCTAGAAAGGTCTGAGGCTGCATTTGAACTCAGATCTTCCTGATTCTAGGCCCAGTGTAGTATCCGTTGTCTTAACTAGCTGAGAGAATTCATGTAAAATACTTTACAAATATTAAAATACTATATAAATATGAGCTAGCATTATGAGTTAAGAAAAAACTATGAAAATTTTCCTAAAAATATAATAGATTGAATGAAAGTTGTTTCATTATTTGGAAAAAAAGGGGACAAAAATATACCTTAAATTTTATACCCAATGATGAGTGTCTCAAGTAATAGAGGAAGAGAAGGAGTGAATCAGCATACATTTGTTGAGTCTATCAAGGTCAAAAAATCTTCAAATATCTCCCACCCCTTCTGAATATATAACTACTTGATTAATTTTATTTTTCTAAAGAAGTCAAAGGCACACACACACACATATACTACATAGAACCTTCATTCACATATCAAAATTTTCTTTAAGAAGACTTTAGAAAATTGTTAGAAATTAAGAGAACCACAAAACTAAAAGAAATGAAGCTGATAATTCCTAGTTATTAACATGGGAATGATTTCTGAATGCCCCATCTGCAAATAGTCAAACCATCAACTTGCTAGGGTAAAAATCAAAATCAAATCCAAAATAGAATGAATAGGAATGAAAAGATATGATATGCAGTTAAAATAATTTCACTCCCAGCTATTTTAACAAGCTGTAATTTCCTCAAAATGAAATGCTAATAAAGAGAATTGACAACTATAAGGAACCACCTCATCCAGAAAACACTTATTCTCAGACCTGTAAAGACATATGTTAGTCAGAAGCAATACCCATTTAGCATGCAAGTTTGTTTATAAGATCTTACAGCGGAGACTGTCAGATTAGGAGAATTGTAGCCTCATGAAATAATGAGAATTAGAATAGAAGAATAATGTTATATACGATCATGTATATAACCACATCACTGTCTCATCACCCAGATAGAATTTCCTGGTATAAATGTTCTTTCTCTATTCTATGTAATATTAAAAATGTTTAATTCTTATTTTTTCTTAGATCCAAGTTTCCAACCAGATATAATATTTCTGGCAATATTCTAAATATGAGATATATTTCTATTTCTTCTTTGGGAAGGTTTCTTCCCTAAATTTCTTCCTCTCAATTATATTTCTAATAAGTATATCCATGACTGGCAATTGCTTATCTTCTATAAGCTCATTTTCTGTGATTATACAGTGAATTATCAACTTATGAAAAGGGAAAAATATTTACAGAAACTTGGAAATAAATGCGATAAAGTGAAATCATGCATACAGAATCTTAGTATCAAACTGAAAAAATGAAACACAGGATGAAAAATGGAAATTTTTTTCTTTCATAAATGAGAGTAGAGCCACCACATTTAGATTCTAGCATTGCAGGCTCTGATGTGCTATAGAATATAGAATCACAGAATTTGAGTGTTGGAAGGAACCCCACAGACCATTTAATCCAATTGTATATGAAAGGAATCACCAATATAACTTACCTGATAAATCATAATCCAGTCTCAGCTTGAAGATTCTTGACGGAGAACACAATGTATTTTGAAGTAGCCAATTCTACTCTACAATATAACTGTAGGGAGCTTTTCCTCTTATGAAGCCTAAATTGGTGTTTTTGCGACTTCTACCCATTTCTCCTAGTTCTCTATCCTTTGGGATCAAACAGGAACAAATCAAATCTTTCTTCAGTATGACAGTCCTTCAAATACTCAGAAATCACTCTTATGGCTCTTTCCCCCTAAGTCTTCTCTAGATTAATTAAACAACCTCAGCTTCTTCTTCAACTAATTTTCTTATTACATATTCTTAAGGCCATTAACCATTCTGGATGCTGTCCCCTAGAAACTCTTTTGCTTATTAGTGCCATTCTTTGACCATGGTGTCCATACTCTATCTGAGGACTGATGAAGGGAATGTACTTTGGGACTATTATCTCCCTGTTCCTAGAGGCAATTCCTCTCTTCATGAAGACCAAAATCACATCAGCTTTATCCCTATTAAATTTCATATTATTAGATTCAGCTCAATGCTCTTGCCTTTCAATATGCTGTTGGATCCAGACTCTGTCATCAACTGTGTTAGCAATCCCTAAAAAATGGCATTAAAGAAAATATGAGAAGAGCACTTGTACTAGATTATAATAGCTCTGTGCTGGAGGCAACACCATTTTGAAGTCACTGAGGAATTTAATTTAAGATCCTTGAAAAAGGAAGGGACACCAAACACAGAAGTTAATTTCAGATCTCACCGTTACCCCTTCATTGCCCATCAAAGAAAAAAAAAGAAAGAAAAGAGAAAGAAAGAAAAGATCACAGGAAGAATATTACTAACCACTGATGTCTACTTATTTATTTCTATAAAGATCTTTATGAGGATAACATATTTATAAAGCAAGGACATCCTTGATAAATGTGTGGAAAGGAAAAGATAAGCTTTTGAAAATAGTTACATGCCACAGGACTCATCTTTAAAGGCACACAATAACTGAAAGTACAGAATTAACAGGATCCCTCTGTTCTTATCATTTAATTATAAAAAGTCCTTCATTTGGAAGAACAAAGTTACCTTAAAGGCTCCCTTTCACAGTATGTGAAAATTATAGTAGGTACACAGTAGAGATAACTTTGTTCAATAACCATCTGATTATGAATTTCAAGTGAGGCATAAACAAAGGTTAGCTTGGGAGTCACAGTGGTTAGAGACTCATCTTCCTGAGTGTTCAAATCTGCCTGCAAACACTAACTTTGTGACCCTGGGCAAGTCACTTAGCCCTGTTTGCTTCAGGTTATTCATCTGTAAAATGATCTGGGGAAGGAAATATCAAACTACTCTAGCATTTTTGCCAAAGAAACTCCAAACTGGAATCACAAAGAGTCAGATAGGACTGAAAAATGACCAAACAACAAGAGACATAAAGGAGATATACTCTTCAAAGGACTTGAGTACAGCCAGCACAAAGGCCAAATGGAAAAGGGATTCTCTATAAATGGTCATTTTGGGACAGATACCGTGTATGGGCAGTGGGCTGGCTCCAAAAATGAATAAGAATTAGAGAACAGGGTGGATTGCCTTTGGGCAATTGTTTGGTGTTTTAGATGACCTCAAATGTCTCTCGGTAACAAAGGTCCATTTAAAACAATTAATTTTATTCTGGTAATACTGTATAGGAATGAAGTATAAAATACCATCATCTCTGGAAAATTAAAATTTCAGGTCATTGAAGGGCCAATATAGAGACACGAATAGGTTAAAACATATTAGCAGTGAATAATTGCATAGAAGAAGCAGTGTCATTAGAGAGAAAACTGAAATAAAAAAAGATGGGCTGGTCAGGTAGAAAAAATAAACTCTAAGATATGGAGAGCTTGAATACTCCATTGGTAACTACTTAATGTGAAATGTACAGACCCTCTCCCCACTACCCCCCAAATTGTATGGATCCTCGTATAATCTTTATCAATGTACAGAGATAAAATTTGGATGACCTGAACTTTGGGGGGCAGCTGGGTGGCTCAGTGGACTGAGAGTCAGATGCAGAGATAGGAGATCCTGGGTTCAAATGTGACTTCAGACACTTCCTAGCTATGTGACCCTGGGCAAGTCACTTATTCCCCCATTGCCTAGCCCTTACCACTCTTCTACCTTAGAACCAATACCTAGTATTGATTCTAAGAGAGAAGGTAAGGGTTTAAATAAAAAAAATAAAACAAAAAAGAAATTTGCACCATTTGATGGAGCTTTCACATTGATCAGATCACAGATCCATCAGGATATCACCTATTTGTAGGTATCTAGATAAAGTTCTGAAATTCGTGAAGGATATGTAAAATATTTTCTGATAACATAGATCACAGACCACAAATCTTATTCTTATTCAACTTCTGGTTTATAAACTATTAGTGGATATAGTACTATGAAATTTTGATAACCTAGAACTAAAGGAAGTTTATTTTCAGTAGTTGCATATATTCTTATATATATATATATATATATAGATAGATAGATATTTTTATCTCTGTCTCTCTCTACCTTCTCCTGTCTCCTGATCCTTTGGGTAAAGATGGTCTGAATAGTATGTCTTGCCTACATATACTTACTCTCACAAAACTATAAAGGTGGTACCAGATATAATAAAAGTTTAGAAATTGAATAGGAAGTTATGGTATATGACTTCTCCACCCCAGAACTGCAATGCTTTTAAATACTTAAAACAAAATGCATAGGATTACAAGGGAAACCAATTATTTTAACATACTATAAAATGTTAAAAAAAGTTAATTGACCCCATGTTAAG
Organism: Monodelphis domestica; assembly: GCF_027887165.1. Classification (NCBI taxonomy): domain Eukaryota; kingdom Metazoa; phylum Chordata; class Mammalia; order Didelphimorphia; family Didelphidae; genus Monodelphis; species Monodelphis domestica. The sequence goes on from NC_077234.1 coordinate 211,786,878, forward strand.
AATTCCTGCTCTAGGAGCTTAAGAAGAATATGATAATAATAACTCATTTCCCCATATATTTCCTTACATAAATCCTTTAAGTATAGTTAAAGCATCATTACCAACATTTCATAGATGAGGAAACTGCATCAGAGAGAAAATTAATGACTTGCCCAGTGTGGAAAGGAAAAGTGTATCAAGCTTTGGGCCTTTCTGCCACTCAGGTGGAATAAACAGCAGTTGGAATGTTAGAGTGAAGATAGATGGACAGTGATGAAAATTGGTAGGGGGAGGGGAGAGTTTGAGAGTGACAATTGCTCTCAAGGACTCTCTTTCCTGGTCCTCGGACTGGAAGAAGCACTCTCTCCCTGTCTCAGGATAGAAGTACCTCTAGTCCTGGATTTTTCCCAACTGTGTGCTCTACCTGGATTCCTATGATCCTGACATTGAAGAAAAGGATTTAAGGGGATCCATTTGAACTTAAGGCTGGTCTTTAAGGGCGTTGTCCTGAAAAGAAAGGCCCAACCAGCTCTGAAGGTCAGAACCTTTTCTTCCTCTTACTGTCTTCTGCTAAAGACTTTGAACTTAAGAAAGCTAGCATAGATTAGCATAGGCAGGAATAAAAAGAAACCCTCCACCAGCCTGTGAGGCCTGGCCTCATCTCAAAAACTGAGAGATACTCAAACCCAATCTGGGAAAAAGTATAGGGAACCCCCTTCCCTCTATCCTGATATCATCCTGATCCAAACTTGTTATTAAATTAATCTTTATTTAAATAACCTGTTGTCAGATAAGAGGACTATCATATCAGGGGGGACAGAGAGGGATCTGAACCTAAAGACAGTCATTCAACCATAAACAGTCCTTATCAGACCCCTGACAGGCTACCTTGTTCCAGGAGAAGGCTTGGACCTCAGGAGGGTCCCTGTTTGCCTGTCCTGGGGTATCTTCAGCATCAATCAATAGAGAAGACATCCCCTCAGCCTTTCATAGTTGGTCTATTTCTTGGGAACCCCGTTTTCAAAAACAGCCACTTAGCAGGGGCTATCTCTCTCCTTTTACCTCACCAGCATCCATATTCCCTCTCTCCCTTCAACTCCTCCATTCCCTGTTACAAAAACCTTCATTATCCCCTGTACCTCTTCAATCTTCTACAATTCCTTTAACTATTACACTGGGATCACCCAACTAGTAAGTCTATTTGAGACTCTAACTGAGCAATGTAGTTGTTTAAGATTAAATTCAGACTGAATCATGGTAAATACTGACAGTTCTTTAGCTTGCAGAGTGATTGTCAATCAGTAGTGGCCAAGGGAATATCTCTTATTGTACGTCTACGAAACAATGAAAAACCAAGTGTGATGGGACCAAAATGTACTGGGATTTTTCCTTCATTCCCTCTCTCTCTCTTGCATCCTCAGAATAGGTTAGAAAAAAGGCCATAAAGTCTTTTTTTCTGGTTTGGGAGTGAGACAAGGCCAAGCTATACCTAAGTACATAAAAAGCTCCATGAACTGGATTTTCCAAGATAGATCTGAGAGGTTTGAGGAATGCCTGAAGCCTCCAAGAGCTTCCCCCATGAGTATCAGTAACAATTAGTCAGCTCTACTTAAAAAGGGGTTTTTACTAAGGAAGTATAAATAGTAAAACAGTTCAAAACATCCACTGACCTAAAAGACTATGACACAATTACACATCAGTACCTACAGAATTCAGTTGAAAAATGGACTCACCCTTAGAGCACATTTGGCAAAGGGGAAAACTCACAGCTCTTAGAAATTCTTTTACTGGAGTACTTAAGAAGTTCTCTACAGCTGAATTCCTTTCAGAGTCCACTTTTCCTCTCTGGATTTATTTTGTCTTCAGTGCTTCAAACTACTGACAGTCACAGCTGTTCCTGAGATACTAGGATGTTGAAGAGAAAATGAAATTCTTTGTCTCTCCCAACTTTATAAGGTTGTCCTTGTGAAGATGATGGTGGAAGAGAGAAAATAAATATGCTCTTTCCGCTTACTGTTCCCAGGCAATCTCATCTCAGAGTTTATCCCTTATGTCCTCTATGTTTTCAAATACTTAAATGCTGAATTCTGAATTGGTTTACTGTTTTATAGAAAACCCACAGTGCATATCACGGTATACATTAATTAAATATCATTGATTTATTGATTCAATAGAAATTTCATCATCTGATAAAGGTATAATTACTAGAGTATTTTGATTATTTCCTCTGCACTTAGAATAGTACTTGGCACATAATAATCATTTAACAAATTATTTCTCATACATTAATTCATTCAATTTTTACATATATCCACTCATATCAACATATGCAATCCATTACAACACATATATATATGCACATAACTATATAGGGAATATTTATACCCACACATGAGTGTGCACAAAGATACTTGTGCATGAAGGAGATTTAAGTGGAAAAGTCGATGCACAGAGACAGTCCCACTCTCTCAGTGTTGGAAGCCTGGGTCCATTGGCATGAAAAATCATTATGCCTGGAGACTTCCTCAGCTGCATTGGGTGGCCATGTTGTCTCTTGTGCTCCAACATGCCTTGAGCACTCCACAGTGCTTTGCTGCATCACCATCTCAGCCTTTGAACCTTCTTGTTCGTTTCTTCCACCTGTTCCACCGAAGCAGTCTTCACATGATGGGTGAGCAAGGCCCTGGTTCACCAGGGGTCGACGACCCGATGGCTACCCTCATAAGGTTTGGCCGGCCTGTCAAAGCTGTTGCCCGGGGTGTGGCCGCTGCCGCATGCTAGCAGCTACTGGGAGCCACAAGTGAGAGCTGGGTGTCAGGTGAGGGTCAGAGGCTGGAGAGCTGCCCTAGGAGGGCATGACAAGCCCTCTGTACCAAGGGTGCTACCCCTCCCTGAACATCAAGGGAGGGGACTAGAAAAGGTGTCCCAAACATTGCCTGCCCTACAAATACCCAGTCAGCACACCGCGGCGGGCGGGTCATCCCTTTAAGCGGTCGAAACCAAAGAAAACAAAACACAAAGAAACTCCTACTAGGAGCATGGAACATAAGAGACAGAGAGAATACCCCAAGACCTGAGAGAACAGCTCTAATCAGTAAAGAACTGGCACCATATAACATCGACATCGCAGCCTTAAGTGAAATACGCTTACCAGAAGAGGGATCACTCAGCGAACCCACCACTGGATACATCTTCTTCTGGAAAGGTAGAGCCTCAAATGAAGACAGAATCCACGGTGTTGGCCTGGCTATCAAGACCAGTTTGCTCAAACAGCTGCCAGACTTGCTTGTGGGCATCAGGGAGAGGCTCATGAAGATCCGTTTGCCTCTCAGCAAAGACCAGTATGCCACAATCATCAGCGCATATGCCCCTACACCGACCAGCACAGAGGAGACCATCGAGCAGTTCTACTTTGACCTGAGTGCCGTCCTGTACTCAGTGCCCACCAATGACAAGCTGATACTACTGGGAGACTTCAACTCTCGCATTGGCCAGGACCATGAAAGATGGAAAGGAGTGCTCGGCAAACACGGCGTGGGCAAAATGAACAACAACGGCCTACTACTACTCAGCAAATGCTCAGAGTTTGAACTCACCATCACGAACACTGTGTTCAGAATGGCGAACAAATATAAAACAACGTGGATGCACCCACGATCAAAACAGTGGCATCTCATTGACTACATCATTGTACGCCGGCGAGACATCCAGGATGTACAGATCACCAGAGCCATGAGAGGAGCTGAATGTTGGACAGATCACTGATTGGTTAGAGCGACTCTTCAAAAGCGCATTGCACCTCACCATCCAAAACGCGCCCAGACAGTTCACGCATCTTGCAACATGAGTCGTCTCAGAGATCCACTTTATTTGCAAACCTTCCAGTCCTGTCTGGATGACAAACTGTCTGCCAAGGGACCACTCACTGGAAGCCCAACCGAGAAATGGAACCAGTTCAGAGACACGGTGATGGAAACATCAAAGGCAGTCCTAGGCTCCAAACAATGCAACCACCAGGACTGGTTCAACGAGAACAACACTGCTATTGAAGACCTATTGAACAAAAAGAAAAAAGCCTTTGTGGAGTGGCAAAATAACCCAAACTCTGCTCCTAAAAAGGATAGATTCAAGTCTCTCCTAGCCATAGCGCAGTGTGAGATCAGGAAAATGCAAGACCGATGGTGGGAAAAAAAGGCAGAAGAAATCCAGTGCTTTGCTGACACAAAAAACTATAAAAAAATTTTTCAGTGCCCTCAAGACTGTCTATGGGCCATTAAAATCTGCCACCGCCCCCTTGCTCTCCTCTGATGGTGACATTCTCATAAAAGATAAAAAAGGCATCAGCAACAGGTAGAAAGAACACTTCAGCCAGCTCTTCAACTGACTCTCCTCAGTCAACCAAAGGGCCCTTGACCAGATTCCCCAAAATCGCATCATCAAGCAACTTGATGTCTCTCCTTCATTAGAAGAAGTCCAAAAAGCCATTAAACAAATGAGTGCAGGCAAGGCACCCGGTAAAGACAAGATCCCAACCAAGGTGTACAATGCCTTAAATGGAAAGCCGCTTCAGCCATTCCATATAGTGCTGACCAGCATATGGGAAGAGGAAGACATGCCCTCAGAACTCAGAGATGCCTCTATTGTAGTTCTATACAAGAACAAAGGCACACAAGCAGCCTGTGACAACTACAGAGGCATCTCACTACTCTCCACTGCTGGAAAGATCCTCGCCCGTGTTATACTCAACAGACTCCTGTCATCTGTTTCAGAGCAGAACCTGCCTGAATCACAATGCGGCTTCTGACCAGATCGCAGCACCATTGACATGATATTCACAGTGAGGCAAATGCAGGAAAAATGCCTTGAGCAGAACCTGAGTCTCTACATTGTCTTCATAGACCTGACAAAGGCGTTCGACACAGTGAACAGGGACGCATTGTGGGTGATCCTCAGCAAGCTCGGTTGCCCAGCAAAATTCGTCAAACTGATCCAGCTCTTTCATGTGGACATGACAGGGGAAGTCCTATCTGGTGGAGAGACTTCTGATCACTTCAACATCTCCAATGGCATGAAACAAGGCTGCATCCTTGCTCCGGTGCTATTCAACCTATACTTCACCCAAGTATTACGACATGCTGTGATGGATCTAGACCTGGGCGTCTACATCAAATACTGACTGGATGGCTCACTATTTGACCTTCACTGCCTGACTGCAAAAACAAAGACAACAGAGACTCATCCTGGAAGCTCTCTTCGCAGATGACTGTGCTCTCATGGCCCACCAAGAAAATCATCTTCAAACCATTGTGGACAGGTTCTCTACCGCAATAAAACTGTTTGGCCTGACTATCAGGCTCAGCAAAACAGAGGTGCTGTTCCAACCTGCACCAGGAAGGCCAACTAACCAGCCGTGCATTACAATTGATGGCACGCAGCTTTATAACATCAACACTTTCAAGTACCTGGGCAGCACCATCGCCAATGATGGGTCCCTAGACCACGAGATTAATGCCAGGATCCAAAAGGCCAGCCAGGCACTCGGGCTGCTGCGCTCCAAAGTCCTCCAACACAGCGGTATAAGCATTGCGACGAAGCTCAAAGTGTACAATGCAGTGGTCCTCAGCTCGCTCCTGTACGGCTGTGAGACATGGACACTGTACCGGAAGCACATGAAACAGCTGGAGCAATTCCACCAACGCTCCCTCCGGTCAATCGTGAGGATCCGATGGCAGGAGACCGAATCACCAATCAGGAAGTCCTCGACAGAGCCAACTCCACCAGCATCGAAGTCCTGGTCCTCAAAACCCAGCTACGATGGTCTGGACACGTCATCCGCATGGACCCACAGCGAATACCAAGACAGGTATTCTATGGTGAACTGTCAGCCGGACTCAGGAAACAAGGCCAACCAAAGAAAAGATACAAGGATCAGCTAAAGTCCAACTTGAAGTGGGCTGGCATTACACCAAAGCAACTAGAACTTGCTGCCTCTGACAGAAGCAGCTGGCGAGCCCACATTAACCATGCCGCCACCACCTTTGAGGATGAGCAACATCGACGTCTTGCCGCTGCGCGTGAACGCCGACACCAGGCCACAACCGCACCTCCTGTAACAACTGGCCCCATGTGCCACAAACTCTGGGCCTCAGCCTTTGGACTTCAAAGGCACATGAGGGTACATCAATAGATGATAATGCACAAAGACAATTGTCTTTCTCAGCTCCCTAGAGACTACTACTATATAAGGAATATATATATATATACCCACACATGCATAAGTAGGGAGCACTGAGATCCCTAATTCCTAAGACTCTGACTATTCTCCATTTTCTTCTAAAAAATTTATATAGTATAATAATTATATACTAACACCAGGCTGTATAATATTTATTATATGATAAATATGAATTATATATGCAAGAAGTGTTAAGTAATGAATAAGAATAAAAGCCTTCCTTAGATATTGAAATATGAAGTGATAAATGAACAAAATAAGATTTAAAGACAGTTCTATTTATTTGCATCTTTACAAAGATAAGAGAGAGTAAAAGAAATCTTTAATATTTGGAATCTTAAAAGAATGTTATTCACTTTCACTAAGATATTAGTCAGATGCCTAGTCTAAGTTAGTCACATGAGGGTGAGCTGAACCTTAAGAATGATTAGATTATAGATTTAAACATGGATGGAAACTGTGAGGTCATCTAGTCCAACTCTCATTTTAAAATTCTGTTTTGTTTTTTGGATATTAGGTTTTCCTTTCTCAATCAGGCTGTAAGTGTTGTGACCACTCATGGGCAATATTCAGTGCTAAGTTTTGTGAAATTTTGACTTGTTTTGTCGTTTTCTAGGTCATTCTAGGTCATTTTCTCTCTTCTTAGAAAGTCTGGTGGCTTTCCAAATTGGGACTCACTATATTGCTGCTAAAATTAAGGTGGGTGGGTACATGATTGGTTTTAATCTTACTACTGCTCAGAACTTCCAAATTAAAGTGATCCATGAGCTTCAGCCTTCCCAGTTGGGAATACAGGCATGAACCACCATGCTCACCAGGTTGTATAAAATGGGAGTCCACAACTTCGTTTCTTCCTATGAGATGCAAGACCATCAGGATTGATCATTAGTCCCCCTGTTGTCTCCTAGAGTCCTTTAGGTCTTACCATCTACTCTGACTTTATACCCTGAAATGCTCCAGTACTGTCACTTGATTTGCTTATATAATCTAGGTTCTTGGCATATGTCTCACTGATGAATGTTTAGGTCTTCTAGGTCTTTCCTCTTGGCCTACAGCTAAACTTTCTTTTATGTCCCAAAAGGATGGTTTCATTTGAGAGAACTGTATCTATTTGTTTCTTCAGCGCTTAGCACAGTATTTTGCACATAGTAATCATTTAATAGATTCTTTCCCATTCATTTATTCAAGCAGTTGAATGGGCAACCCATTGAATTTATCCATCAATTCCTATAGCCGAGATGGGCTCAGTATATTAGAGTTAGAACGATAAATTAGTAGAAGGAAGAGAACAGACTGGATTGTTTTGAGGGAACTGTGTAGCACTTTCAATTCCGTCAAGCTGGGACTTTGAGCAAGACCTCAGTTTTTTATAATGTTTCTTTTTCAATGATACTATACAGTTATGAATCATGGGATGCCACAGTTTCAAAGAATCAAATTTATGAATAAGCCAATAGGCCATAGAGAGATTTGTGGGATATGTTAGTAGGATATAGGTTATTAGCAACAATGACTCAGTGATAGTTGACATTGATCCAATGCCTTAAGATTTATGAAGCATAATAGAAACATATCTTTTGATCCTCACAACAACCCTGTTATACATGCTACAGGAATTATTATTTTCTTTTTACAGATGAAATATCTGAAACTAAGTGATCTTAAGGATCAAATGAGAATTATAAAACACAATAGTGCAAGAGATATGGTAAATGCTAGATAAATGTAAGTTATCTTTATTATCTTTATCATTTTTATTATTTATCATTATCATTATATATTATTATTTTTAATTAACATTATTTATTTGGTCAATTTCAAACATTATTCCTTGGATACAAAAATAATTTTCTATTCCTCCCTCCCTTCCCCCCACCCCTCCCATTGCCGATGCTCAATTCCACTGGGTATTTCATGTGTCCTTGATCTGAACCCATTTCTATGTTGTTGATATTTGCACTAGGATGTTCATTCAGAGTCTACATCCCCAGCCAAATCCCCCTCAACCCCTGTAGTCAAGCAGTAGTTTTTCTTCAGTATTTTTACTCCCACAGTTTTTTCTCTGCATGTGGATAGTGTTTTTATCACAGATACCTCCAGATTGTTCAGGGATATTTCATTGCCACTAATGAAGAAGTTCATTACATTTGATTTTACCACAGTGTCTCAGTCTCTGTGTACATTGTTCTCCTGGTTCTGCTCCTTTTGCTCTGCATCAGTTCCCAGAGGTCATTCCAGTTCCCATGGAATTCCTCCACTTTATTATTCCTTTGAGCACAATAGTATTCCATCACCAACATATACCACAATTTGTTCAGCCATTCCCCAATTGAATGGCATCCCCTCATTTTCCAATTTTTTTGCCACCACAAAGAGCGCAGCTATGAATATTCTTGTACAAGTCTTTTTTCCTTATTATCTCTTTGGGGTACAAGCCCAGAAGTGCTATGGCTAGGACAAAAGGTAGACAGTCTTTTAGTGCCCTTTAGACATAGTTACAAATTGCCCTCCAGAATGGTTGGATCAATTCACAACTCCACCAGCAATGAATTAACACCCCAACTTTGCCTCATCCCCTCCAGCATTCATTATTTTCCATTGCTGTCATGTTAGCCAATGTGTTAGGTGTGAGGTGGTACCTCAGAGTTGTTTTGATTTGCATCTCTCTGAATATAAGAGATTTAGAACACTTTTTCATGTGCTTAGTAATAGTTTTGATTTCTTTAGCTGAAAATTGCCTATTCATGTCCCTTGCCCATTTATCAATTGGGGATTAGCTTGATTTTTTGTACAACTGATTTAGCTCTTTGTAAATTTGAGTAATTAGGTCTTTGTCATAAGTTTTTGTTATGAAGATTGTTTCCCAGTTATTTCCCTTCTGATTTTGGTTACATTGGTTTTGTTTGTACAAAACCTTTTTAATTTGATGTCAAAATTATTTATTTTACATTTTGTGACTCTTTCTAAGTCTTGCTTGGTTTTAAAATCTTTCCCTTCTCAAAGGTCTGATATGTATGCTATTTTGTGTTCACATAATTTACTTATTGTTTCCTTCTTTATATTCAAGTCATTCACCCATTCTGGGTTTATCTTGGTGTAGGGTGTGAGGTGTTGATCAAAGCCTAATCTCTGCCATATTGTCTTCCAATTTTCCCAGCAGTTTTTATCAAGTGGGCTTTGGTCCCAAAAGCTGGGATCTTTGAGCTTGTCATAGACCAACTTGCTGAGGTCACTTACCCCAATTCTATTCCACTGATTCTCCTTTCTGTCTCTTAGCCAGTATCAAATTGTTTTGTTGACCACTGCTTTATAATAGAGTTTGAGATATGGTACTGTAAGGCCACCTTCCTTTGTATTTTTTTTTTCAGTATTTCCCTGGATATCCTTGATCATTTGTTCTTCCAAATGAACTTTTTTATGTTTTTTTTCCTAATTCAGTAAAAATGTTTTTTGGAAGTTCTATGGGTATGGCACTAAATAGATAGATAAGTTTGTGTAGGATGGTCATTTTTATTATGTTAGCTCATCCTACCCATGAGCAGTTAATGTTTTTCCAATTGCTCAGATCTAGTTTTAGTTGTGTGGAGAGTGTTTTGTAGTTGTGTTCATATAGTTCCTGTGTTTTTCTCAGCAGATAGATTCCTAAGTATTTTATTTTGCCTAAGGTGATTTTGAATCAAATTTCTCTTTCTAATTCCTGCTGATGAGATGTGTAGAAGAAATATAGAAATGCTAATGACTTATGTGGGTATATTTTGTATCCTGCAACTTTGCTAAAGTTGTTGATTATTTCCACTAGCTTTTTAGCCGATTCTCTAGGATTCTTTAAGTAGACCATCATATCATCTGCAAAATGTGATAGCTTGGTCTCTTCATTGCCAATTTTAATACCTTCTATTTTTTTTTCTTCACTAATTGTTACTGCTAGTGTTTCTAGTACAATAAATAATAGAAGTGATAATGGGCATCCTTGTTTCACTCCTGATCTTATTGGGAATGCATCTAGTGTATCCCCATTGCAGATGATGTTGGCTGATTGTTTTAGATAGATACTGTTTATTATTTTTAGGAAAGACCCTTCTATTCCTATACTTTCTAGTGTTTTCAATAGGAATGAACGCTGTATTTTGTCAAAAGCTTTTTCTGCATCTATTGAGATAATTATGCAATTTTTGTTGGTTTGGTTGTTGATATGGTCAATTATGTGGATGGTTTACCACATCCTTGCATTCCTGGTATAAATCCTACCTGATCATAGTGAATAACCCTCCTGATCACTTGCTTGAGTGTTTTTGCTAGTATCCTATTTAAGATTTTTGCATCTATGTTCATTAAGGAAATTGGTCTGTAGTTTTCTTTCTCTGTTTTTGACCTGCCTGGCTTTGGAATCAGTACCATATTTGTGTCATGAAAGGAATTTGTTAGAACTCCCTCTTTGCTTATATCAAATAGTTTGCACAGTATTGGGATTAGCTGTTCTTTCAATGTTTGATAGAATTCACTTGTGAATCCATCTGGCCCTGGGGATTTTTTCTTAGGGAGTTCTCTGATGGCCTGTTCAATTTCTTTTTTTTTGATATGGGATTATTTAAGAATTCTATTTCATCTTCTGCTAATCTAGGCAATTTATATTTTTGTAATTATTCATCCATATCACCTTGATTGCCATATTTGTTGATATATAATTGGGCATAGTAGTTTTTAATGATTTCCTTAATTTCCTCTTCATTGGTGGTGAGTTCTCCCTTTCCATCCCTGATACTGTTAATTTGGTTTTCTTCTTTCCTCTTTTTTAGTAGATTGACCAGTACTTTGTCTATTTTGTTTGTTTTTTAAAAATACTAGCTTCTAATTTTATTTATTAGTTCAATAGTTCTATCACTTTCACTTTTATTAATTTCTCCCTTCATTTTTTGGATCTCTAGTTTGGTTGTCTTCTGGGGGTTTTTGATTCATTTGCTTTCAAGTTTTTTGATTTCCATGTCCAATTCATTGATCTCTGCCCTCCCTAATTTGTTAATATATGAACTCAAGGATATAAAATTTCCCCTGAGCAGCACTGATTTAGCTTCATCCCATAGAGTTTGAAAGGATGTCTCATCATTGTCATTGTCTTCAATGAAATTACTAATTATTTCTATAATTTGTTGTCTAACTAGCCGATTTTGGAGAATCATATTATTTAATTTCCAATTAATTTTTGATTTTGCTCTCCATGTACACTTACTGATCATTATTTTTATTGCCTTATGATCTGAATGGGTTGTACTTATTATTTCTGCTTTTTTGCATTTGTATGCCATGTTTTTATGGCCTAGTATATGGTCAATCTTTGTGAATGTACCATGTGCTGCTGAAAAGAAGTTGTATTCCTTTTTTGTCTCTATTTATTTTTCTCCATATATCTATTAACTCTAATTTTTCTAAGATTTCATTCAACTCTTTTACCTCTTTCTTATCTATTTTTTTATTTGATTTATCTAAATTTGATAGTGGTAGGTTCAGGTCTCCCACTCGTATAGTTTTACTGTCTATTTCTTCCAATTCTACTAGTATCTCCATTAGAAATTTGGGTGCTAAACTATTTGATGCATACATGTTGATTAGTAATATTTCCTCATTATCTATACTCCTTTTTATCAGGATGTAATTACCTTCTGTATCCCTTTTAATCAGGTCTATTTTTACTTTCACTTTGTCTGATATCATGATTGCAACTCCTGCCTTCTTTCTGTCAGTTGAGGCCCCAAAAGTCTTACTCCAACCTTTAATTCTGATCTTGTGAGTATCTACCCCCCTCAGATATGTTTCTTGAAGACAACATATGGTAGGATGCTGGATTCTAATCCACTCTCCTATTCAGCTACATTTTATGGGTGAGTTCATCCCTTTCAAGTTCAAAATCATCATTGTCACTTGTGAATTCCCTCGCATTTTGATATCCTCTCCTAGTTCTGTCCTTTCTTCTTTTTCTATACCCTTTTAAGCCAGTGGTTTACTTTTAATTAATCCCACTAATCCCCTCCCTTGATATGCTTCCCTTTCTGGTCCCTCCCTTTTTGTTCCCTTATTGTTTTTCTTAGAGTTTGTTAAGTTCCCTCCCCACCTCTCTTTCCTTCCCTTTTTGCACTCCCTCCCCCCTACCTCCCTTAGTTTTTCCTTCTTCCTTATCCTGTAGGATAAGATAGACTTCAAGATCCCAATGGATCTAGATGCTCTTCCCTCTAAGAATTGATTTCACAGAGAGTAATGTTTGAGTATTACTTATTAGCACTCTCTTCCTCTCCCTCTTATAAGATTATTCTTCCCCTCCCCTTCCCATGTATATCTTTGTGTGACAAAGATTATTCTATTTATTTTATTTCTTCAAGTATCTCTTGGTACCATCATTTATTCTCCCATTTTTTGCATATCATTTTATAGCCTTTAATGCCCCAATCCTTTCCTATCAGTGATTCTTCTAATTACTATAATAATGAATACAATTTTTGAGAGTTACAAATAGCATTTCCCACATATATTAATATATATAATTTTATCTAATTGTAGCCTTTAAAGAAGAGAGTTTGAATAAAAAAAACATTTTTTCTCCTTTTCCCTCTATTTTATATGTACCTTTTCATGTTTCTCTTGATCTTTGTGTTTGGATATCAAAATTTCCACTTAGTTCTGGTCTTTTCTTTACAAATACTTGGAAATCTTCTATTTTGTTGAATGCCCATACTTTCCCCTGGAAGTATATAGTCAGTTTTGATAGATAGGTGATCCTTGGTTGAAGACCCAGTTCTCTTGCCTTTCTGAATATCGTGTTCCAGGCCTTGTGGTCCTTTAGTGTGGAAGCTTCCAGGTCTTGTGTGATCCTGATTGGTGCTCTTTGGTATCTGAATTGTCTCTTTTTAGCTTCTTTTACAATTTTATCCTTAGCTTGAAAGCTCTGGAATTTGGCAAGTACAGTCCTGGGAGATGTTTTTTTTGGGGGGGGGATTTAGTCTAAAGGGTATTCTATGAACTCCTTCAATGTTCATTTTGCCCCCTCATTCAAGAACATCAGGACAGTTTTCTTGGATGATTTCTTTTAGTATGATGTCAAGATTTCTGTTTATTTCTGGATTTTCAGGTAGAACAATGATTCTCAAATTGTGTTTCCTTCCTCCATTTTCCTAATCACCTTGTCAGTGAGATATTTTATGTTTTCTTCTATTTTGTAAGTATTTTGACTTTGCTTTACTAATTCTTGCTGTTTTGCAAGATCATTGGTTGCCAGTTACTCAATTCTGGTCCTTGAGGCCTGGTTGGTTTTCTGTTATAATCATTTGGTTTTCTTCTTTAACCTTTTGGTATTCAGCTATGATTTCTTGTTTGTGTGTGTGTGTGTGTGTGTGTGTGTGTGTGTGTGTGTGTGTGTGTTTGTTTGTTTGTTTACCATTTTCCACTTATCTTGCCAGAAATCTTCCATCTTTTTAATGAACTCCAATTTTAATTCTTCCAGAGCTTGTGGACAATTTCCATTCTTTTTAGAAGGTTTTGCCTTTGTTTGAATTTTGTCCTGCATTTCCTCTATAGCCTGGGTTTTTCCTCCTTAAAATTTTTTGAGGGTCAGTTTTTTGTTTGTTTTGGAAGGATTTTGAGGCTCCTGTGTGCAATTATATACCACTATAGATGTTTTCCCTTCCCTTTTTAGTCAGAAATCTGAGTGAGTTGTGCAGGTTCTCTGTGTATGGAGTTTAAGGAGCAAGGATTTTGCCTGAGGCAAGCTCTTGAATCTCCACAGTCCTTTGCAGCTTTTCTCTGCACTACCTTCCTAGGGGTACCCAGGGTCTGTGCTCCCTTCCCACCTGGGTTTAAGGTGTAGCTGCTTTCAGGGGTAGGTCCCTGGTGATCCTAGTCAACTCTCAAGGACTTAGAAGTGCTCCTTGTTCATGCTAGAGGTGCCCTTCACTCGCTTGCTTATTCCAGAGCATGCACTGGCTCTTAGCACCTAAGGCCTGTGCTCCCTTGCGTGCCTGGGTTTCCAGTCTAGTTGCTTCCAGGGGTAGGTCCCCGCCGGTCCTAGTCAGCTCCCAAGGACCTAGAGGTGCCACTTGCTCACTCTAGAGGTTCCCCTCACTCACTCGCTGGTTCTGGAGCTTGCTGGCTCTGGCTCCGTACGTGGGGTGGAGGAGAGTGGATCAGCTCATGTTTGGGTGGGAGCTTTTTCACCCTCTTATAGTGTGAAAATGCCCAAATCCCATGTACCTTCACTGCTGAGCCCTACTATACAGTTCCGCCGTTCTTCTGAAAATTATTTTTAAGGATTTTTGAGGTAGTCTATATCAGTGTGTGCTGTGGAGAGGAAGTGTCCTGCATCTAGACTGCCACCATGCTTATCCAGAAGTCCCCATTATATATTATTATTATCATTATTATATGTCTTATATTGGTCACATGGTAGTCATGTAGGATTTAGATATTGGTATTTTGCACTTTTATATATATATATGTATTATGTATATATATATATATATGTATGTATGTATGTATGTATGTATGTATGTATAGTAGTCTCTCAGTGATTGAGAATGACTATTGTCTTTGTGCAGTTTCATCTACGGTGTACCCTCATGTGGCTTTGGAGTCCAAAGCCTGAGGCGCAAATTTTGTGGCACATGGGGTATGGGATGCCAGTTGTTATGGGAGGTGCGGTTGTGGCCTGGTGTCGGTGTTCACGCGCAGCGGCAAGATGTCGACGTCGCTCATCTTCAAAGGTGGCGGCAGCATGATGAATGTGGGTTCGCAGCTGCTTCTATCAGAGGCAGCGAGTTCTAGTTGCTTTGGTGTAATGCCAGCCCACTTCAAGTTGGACTTTAGCTGATCCTTGAATCTTTTCTTTGGTCGACTTTGTTTCCTGAGTCCAGCTGACAGCTCACCATAGAATACCTGTCTTGGTATTCACTGTGGGTCCATGCGGATGACATGTCCAGACCATCATAGCTGGGTTTTGAGGACCATTACTTCGATGCTGGTGGAGTTGGCTCTGTCGAGGACTTCCTGGTTGGTGATTCGGTCCTGCCATAGGATCCTCATGATTGACCAGAGAGAGCGTTGATGGAATTGCTCCAGCTGTTTCATGTGCTTCCGGTATAGTGTCCATGTTTCACAACCGTACAGGAGCGAGCTGAGGACCACTGCATTATACACTTTGAGCTTCGTCGCAGTGCTTACACCTCTGTGTTGGAGGACTTTGGAGCGCAGCAGCCCGAGTGCCTGGCTGGCCTTTTGGATCCTGGCATTCATCTCGTGGTCTAGGGACCCGTCGTTGGCGATGGTGCTGCCCAGTTACTTGAAGGTGTTGACGTTAGAAAGCTGCGTGCCATCGATTACTAATATATATATATATATATATGTATATATATATATATATTAGTAATCGATGGCATATATATATATATATATATATATATATATAGAGAGAGAGAGAGAGAGAGAGAAGCACTTTTCCCATTGTATCAATCCATGTGTGAGAAGTATCATATGAGAGGGATATCACTCAGTAAATATATAACTGGAAAAGGAGGTGAGACAGTCATTTATCAAGATTATGTGGTAATACAGTGCTTCATTAATACCCTGGAAATGTTTTCTTAAAAGAGGATCTCTTGAACATTTGGCATATTTCCTATAGAGGATTTAATGGAAGGAAATGGATGGCACTCAAGCAAGATGAAAGGTGTGGATAGATTGTAATCTACACTGATGGAAGAAGTATCATATTGGTGAGATCATTTATCCATTGAAGGATCATTTAAAGAATGGTTTATGTGCCTGCAGAAAGACAATGGTTATTAGATGTCAGCACAAGTTCATCAATTTGGTCATGCAAACTTTCCTCCTTTCTTTTCATGGCATGGTTACCATACTGGTAGATGATAGCAATGTCCCAGAAATAGCAAAGTGAAATGAAAAAAAGGCATTTGGCAAAGTCTTTCAGTATATCCTTGTTGACATGCTGGAAAGATGTGGGCTGAAATATAGGAGAGCTATGCAAATTTGGAACTGGTTATATGCCCAGAACCAAAGAAGAGTAATTAATGAATCACTGTTAACCTCATGGGAGGTCTGTAGGTCAGTTCTCTAGAGTTCTATCCTTGCTTCTATTCTCCTCTGTTTTAAAAATTGATCACTTAGATAAAGCAATAGATGAGAAGGAAAGTAAGGGGAAGGACATGAGCATTTATTAAATGCCTAATATACGCTAGGTACTCTACAAATATTATCTCATTTGTTTCTAACAACCCTGTGATGTTGGTGCTAGTCTGATCCTCATTTTACAGTTGAAGAAACTGAGACATACAGAGATGTTCAAGATCACATAGCTAGTAAGTGTGTGAGGATAGATTTGAACTCAGGACTTTCTGAGTCCAGGCTGAGTGCTCTGCTATCTACCTTTCTAGATGATATGCTTATTGAATTTTCAGATGGTATGAATGTGTAAAGATTAGGTAACCTGCTAGATGACTTGACTAATGAAGTGATACCTTAAATGTGCTTAGCACACTAGAATGGTGGGAAGAATCTAATAAATGAAAAGTGCATAGAATAAATGTAAAATTATATATTTTGGATTAAAAAAGCCAACTCTACAAGTATAGAATGGGTGACACATGTCTTGACAATGGTTGATATAAATTAGACCTTGTACAATGTTACGAATGTACGCTAAAAGAAAACACCACCTTCAAAGTTATATGTACAATTATTTTCATAAGAGCCTTATTTTTACTTAAAAGAAAAAAGTTAGAAGCAACTTAAATGTCAAAATATAGGGAAACAATTAAATAAATGGTATTATATTAATGTAATGGAATACTATAATGTAGTTAAGTTTAATAAATATAAGGATTATAAAAAATCTGGAAAAACCTGGGAAATAATGCAAAGTGAAAAAAGAACACAAGAACAGAATACATTAATAATAACTGTGTTAAGAAAAACAAATAGGATGAATTAATAAACATAGAATCAATATGAATATTTGGAGTGATTGAAAAGTTCTGATATTTTGTGTGTTGAAATGTATTGGTTTAAAAGTAAATAGTTATAAAAGCAGTTTCAGTTGTATTGATATTTAAGATTATTTATAAAAACTTATTAAAAAAAGACCTGAGACCTTCAGTTGACTAAAATTTCAATATGAGATGACCATGGCATTTAGATCCAAAAAACAAATGCAAATGAAGGTTGCATTAATAGAAATAAACTTCCTGGAAATGGAGAGGAGATAGTCATATTGAATCTGCTCAGATCACATCGGGAGTTTTGCAGGCAGTTCATTTTAAAGAAAATATTGTCAACCTGAGGATGGCCAAGAGGAAGTTAAACAGGATGGTGAGAAGACCAAAATTCATATCACATAAAAATTGGTTGAAGAGAACTTGGGATGTTGGGCTTGAAGAAGAATGGATTTCGGGAGGCAAAATAGCTGTCTTCATATATTTAGAGGACTGTCATGTGCAAGAGAGATTAGACTTCATTTGGTCCTAGTGAAAATAGTTAGAATGATGGATGGAAACTGCTAAAAGATAGAGGTTCCATAATATAGTGGATAGACTCCCTATAAACATAGATTCTCCTAACATAGGAGAAATGTATCTTAACAATATTGACTTGTCCAAAGAAAAATCAGCTGCTATGAGAACTGTTGGTTTTTCCATCACTAAAGATCTTCAAAAGAAAAATGGTTAATTATTGATTTTGGGATGTTGTAGGGGCAATTTTTGTTCAGGTATGGGGGGTACAGTTGTCTTCTGAGGTAGGTCCCTTTTAAATTCTGATATTCTACAATTAATTATATTAATTATATAAATTGTTAGTGTTCTCTCATCACTGTGGGATTTATTGTGTGTATATGTATGCATATGTGTGCATGTAGATCCCATATTTACTTACTTATGAATGTGTTGTATCTCCCCCAAACAGGCAGTGAATGATTTGCTGCAGAATATGTATTTCCTGTGGCTTGCACAGTGTGCACAGTGCCTAGAATACAGTGGAAGTTTAATAAAGACTTTTTGTTTGATTGATATGATGATTTGTAAATTTATTAAGTATAAGTGTTTTATTAGCTCCTGGGCAGAAGAGGAGTAAGGGCTAGCAATGGATATAAAGCAACTTGCCGAAAGTCACAAAACTAGGAAGTGTCTAAGACCAAAATTGAGCCCAAGACCTCCCATCTCTCAACCTGGCTTTCAATGCATAGAGCATCTACCTGTCCCTTAAGTATAGCATTCTGATAAAAATACAATTAAGATGAATACTTTAAAGAATCATTTTTAACACATACCAAATATTTCAAAATACATGCTCATGAGAGAGAGAGCATGCTGTAGTTGAAAGAGGTCTGGATTTGTAGTCAGGCAGACGTGATTAAAATCCTGGCACTGACAAATAACAGTAGTGTGGTTACAGGCAAATGGCGATCTCACAATGTTCTTAGAGAATATATGTTATAAATTAGTTGCAAATTTTCATCAGTAGAGGGAGTCTCCACATTTAGGAGTTTCCTATATTGCTAAATGACAGATCCAAATGATCCATCACTCCATTTTTAACCTTAATACAATATTATGAAATTAGGCATATTGAATAATCCCATTTTGAAGATGAGAAAAATTAAGGGCATGGTATCAAAATATCTTTTCACTAGGCATAAAAATAACAAGCTTTAAGGCCAGTGCTAGTCTCTTGTCTGACTCCCAGACCAGCATAAGAAGGGAGAAGAAAAGAATGTCAGGAAAAAAAACAAATTTCATTCAATTAAATTCAGCAAATGTATATTAAGTGTCTGTTGTTGCAAGGCTGCGCTAAACCTGCAAAGTTGGGTATGGAGGAGGAGATGCAATCCAAAGATGAATTAAGCATAAGAGCACATGAACTTTTTTATCACAGTGTCACACTGTGGACTCACATTGAACTTTCATTCCATTAAAATCCCTAGTGCCTGCCCTTGGTGAACAAGTGAGAAAACATGTATACAAAGATGGTCACACTTAAAAATAGAACATGATGAATTCATGGGAGATGCACAAAGTGCTATGAAACTTTTGAGGACTGAGATTACTTCAATTTAGTGGAAATCAAGGAACATTTCATTGAAAAAGTAACATTTGAGATGAATCTTATTGGATGTGTGGCCTTTTTTTAAGAAGATGGGGGAGGAAGGGTGTATCTTTCTGTTAGAAGGCAATCTGATTACTTGGGCCACTTTAAGAGTGAATGCTCAGAGGTGGGGAAAAATGGGGGAAAAATTGAAGGAATAGTGAATAGTACATCTGAATGGTGAACACAAAAATAAAATTTGAGTATAAGTGCTTATGTTTTTCCCAAGAACATAAATGTGTCATATTGAGGAGTACAATGAATGCCTACTTATTTTTTCCTTTCTTTTCCCATCTTTTTGGGTATGCAACCCAACAGGTTTTCTTGTAGACATCCACACATCCTACTTGGGAGAACATGTATTTCAATACTACTTTGAGAAGCACAATGGTGAAGCATGAAATGCCTGTTGTTCATCCTTCATTTTGAAGAGGACCAATGGCTTCACAAGTTCATGTCTTGACTGTCTCATGAATTGGATTTAAATGAAGCAGTTGTGCAAAGTCATCAGCTTCACTCTCTCTCTCAGAATCTTTGAAGTCCAGTGGCAAGACAAAAGTTATTTACGTGGTGATGTCTTGTCATGCAGTGGATGGCCTTGGTTTCTTCAACAACTAACTAAGTGTTAAGCACCCACAGAGCCTACTTCAACCTCTTTGATGGCCATTAAATTGTTATCAATTATATGCTTGGGGTAGACATCCCCCTGAACTGGTTTGAGTCCTTTTGGTTACCCCCAATCTGTTTTAGCCCACCTGCCAAGAGAGTTTACTGAGGTGTGGCCACACTAGCTTCTCAGAGCCAAAGTGAGAGTTGGGTGACAGGTAGACAGCACAGGTGAATGAGCTGAAAAGGGGTTGGCAAGCCCTCCCACCAGAGAGGCTAGTCTTCCCTACATACCCATACATCCCCATTAAATGCCTAGATTTGAAATGTCAGGTTGGGTTTTGGTTTTTCTCTTCCTTTTTATTACTTTGATGTATATTTGTCTCTTCACAAAGGAGGCTGTAAGTTTAATAATTTACTATTAAGTAGTATGAGATGTTTTCAATCCTAATCATAAAATGCTTCATTACAATCCCATTTATGGATATAAAGATATAGCATCATGGCTCCTGGCAAGATTGTAACTTCATTATAATCACTCCTGTTTAATAAAAAAGAAAAGAAAACAAAAAAAACCCAACAAACCAAACCCAAACCCAAGCCCTTCCACTTCCATTGAAAGCATTTAGATTACCACCCAAGGGAGAGATAATGCATTAGTTTTAAGCTAATAGCTGCATTTACAACCCTTCCCCCCAAGTTGCTGTTTATCTTCACTGTGACTCTGTGCACATTCCTTGGTGCCATTTAGCCCAGGAAAGTAGAACCTGCTATCCTTGTGTTTTACTGTCTCTCCTGCCTCCTCTTTGTATTTATTTTGTTATTAACGCTGGCTGCTTTCCAATAGCTGCTGGCCACACTGACTGCTGAAATCTTTTGTCAGCTAAATCAGACACAATCTGGAGACAGAAACATATTATTGTGTACATCGTTTTCAAATAAAGTGATGCCTGCAAAATGCACAGGACCAATACAAAAATGATATGTTGCACGTGGAATCGTGCTGAATTAAAGTGAAAGAACTGCTGAGCCTGCTTAAAAAGCAGTCCTTGAGAGAAATTGGTCTAATCAAAGAATGTAGGGTTGTTGGATCAAACCTTAAAAGGGCAGCAACACCAAATGAAAATGGTTGGTCCTAAAAGGAAGAAACTGACATTTATGATGACTTTGACTTTAAACTTTATCTAGCATTTGAAAATTTCCATATACTTGATGACCACAGTTCCTTCCTTGCCCAATGAGAATGGACAAAATGCATTGCTATTTTACATGGAAAAACTGAGGTACAGAAGAATCCTAATAACTCCCTTAAGTATTAGAGCCTTAAATTATAACCTAAATTCTAATTTCTCAATCTTACCTTTTGATTTCTTTCCTTCTAAATAAATGTTGAATAGGAAAAGAAGGCAAAATAAAAACCATAGAATACTAGTGTTTGGAGAGGTATTTAGAAGGCATTAAATCTAGTAGTTTTCAAGCTTTTTTGATTGTATATCCAAATCAATAATTTTTCTTCCTTAATGGATATTCTGGGAAGAAGGAGGGTAGGTTAGGAGGAAGAGAGTGAGGGAAGAATTTTCTAATAGCATCTCTTCAGCTTTTGCCTGGGTTGGGGTTAGATTATAACTATACTGAGAAGATAATAACTTCCAGTTTAGATAGGAATAAGTTGGTAGCTTACAGTGAAAGATGGAAGGAGTGGAGGGGGATGCCATTGGACAGTAACAGGTGAAAGATAGGTGTGGTTGTATCAGAGACAAGCCTTGTGATTGGCTATTGTGGGTTTGTGGGGAGAGAAGATTAGACTCATCTTCCCATTCTCTGATTAGTGAATTGCACATCAGTTGGGCCATGCCATTGCCTGAGTTTTCAAAAAGAGCATTTTATTCCAAACTCCTCACTGTATAGATGAAGAAACAGGGAAGATGGGGAGGAAGGGATTTGTTGGAGCAACTAGGCAGCATAGTAGACAGAATGTCAGTTCTGGAGTAGGAGGAACCTGGTTTCAAACCAGCCTCAGATATTTCCAAAATGTGTGATGCTGTTTGTCTAGCAATAAATACACATGTAAATGTAGTTTTCAATGATATTAAATTTGGAGTTTGCTGGCCATAAAATTCCAAAGTGCCACAAGAACCAGATTAAAATCTGATTGGGAAATTTTCAAAAAATAAACAAAAATATAATGCAAAATGGTTAATGTTAATTTATGTCTTAGCCAATATGCAACACAGAGATATTTCCATTTGAGTTTAGCAGCACTAGTTTAAGTGATATTATTATTATTATTATGGTTTTAAAAATTATTTTCAGGTTGTAAATGTTACAAAACAATTGTCTTCCTTGCCATCGACTCCCCTTAGTTCTTATTTTCCTTGATAAAATATAAGTTTTAATGAAATTATCTCTCAAGTTCCCTCTATTTCTAAACTTATTACAATTTACCTATTGAAAATAGGGCCTATGGCCTCAACTGACAGAAAGAAGGCAGGAGTGGTAATCATGATATCTGATAAAGCCAAAGCAAAAATAGACCTGATCAAAAGGGATAGGGAAGGTAATTATATTTTGTTAAAAGGGACTTTAGATAATGAGGAAATATCACTAATCAACATGTATGCACCAAATAATATAGCATTCAAATTTCTAATGGAGAAACTAGGAGAATTGAAGGAAGAAATAGACAGTAAAACCATATTAGTGGGAGACTTAAACCAACCATTATCAAATTTAGATAAATCAAACCAAAAAATAAATAAGAAAGAGGTGAAAGAAGTGAATGAAATCTTAGAAAAATTAGAATTAATAGACATATGGAGAAAAATAAATAGGGATAAAAAGGAATACACCTTCTTCTCAGCACCACCTGGCACATTCACAAAATTGACCATACATTAAGTCACAGAAACATAGCACACAAATGCAGAAAAGCAGAAATAATAAATGCAGCCTTCTAAGATCACAAGGCAATAAAAATAATGATCAGTAAAGGTACATGGAAAACCAAATCAAAAACTAATTGGAAATTAAACAATATGATACCAAAATCGTTTAGTTAGAGAAGAAATCATAGAAACAATTAATAATTTTATCGAGGAAAATGACAATGGCGAGACATCCTTTCAAACCTTTTGGGATGCAGCCAAATCAGTAATCAGAGGTAAATTCATATCCCTGAGTGCATATATCAACAAACTAGGGACAGCAGAGATCAATCAATTGGAAATGCAAATTAAAAAACTCAAAAGCGATCAAATTAAAACCCCCCAGCAGAAAACCAAACTAGAAATCCTAAAAATTAAGGGAGAAATTAATAAAATTGAAAGTGATAGAACTATTGATTTAATAAATAAGACAAGAAGCTGGTACTTTGAAAAAACAAACAAAATAGACAAAGTACTGGTCAATCTAATTAAAAAAAGGAAGGAAGAAAAGCAAATTAATAGCATTAAAGGTGAAAAGGGGGACAGCACCTCCGATGAAGAGAAAATTAAGGCAATCATTAGAAATTACTTTGCCCAATTATATGGCAATAAATACACCAATTTAGGTGATATGGATGAATATATACAAAAATACAAACTGCCTAGACTAACAGAAGAGGAAATAGAATCTTAAATAATCCCATATCAGAAAATGAAATCCAACAAGCCATCAAAGAACTTCCTAAGAAAAAATCCCCAGGGCCTGATGGATTCACCAGTGAATTCTATCAAACATTCAGAGAACAGTTAATCCCAATACTATACAAACTATTTGACATAATAAGCAAAGAAGGAGTTCTACCAAACTCCTTTTATGACACAAACATGGTACTGATTCCCAAACCAGGCAGGTCAAAAACAGAGAAAGAAAACTATAGACCAACATCCCTAATGAATATAGATGCAAAAATCTTCAATAGGATACTAGCAAAAAGACTCCAGCAAGTGATCAGAAGGGTCATCCACCATGATCAAGTAGGATTTATACCAGGGATGCAGAGCTGGTTCAATATGAGGAAAACCCTCCAAATAATTGACCACATCAACAAACCAACCAACAAGAATCACATGATTATCTCAATAGATGCAGAAAAAGCCTTTGATAAAATACAACACCCATTACTATTAAAAACACTAGAAAGCATAGGAATAGAAGGGTCATTCCTAAAAATAATAAACAGTATATATCTAAAACCATCAACTAATATCATCTGCAATGGGGATAAACTAGATACATTCCCAATAAGATAAGGAGTGATGCCCATTATCACCTCTACTATTTGACATTGTACTAGAAACACTAGCAGTAGCAATTAGAGAAGAAAAAGAAATTGAAGGCATCAAAATAGGCAAGGAGGAGACCAAGTTATCACTCTTTGCAGATGACATGATGGTCTACTTAAAGAATCCTAAAGATTCAACCAAAAAGCTAATTGAAATAATCAATAACTTTAGCAAAGTTGCAGGATACAAAATAAACCCACATAAATCATCAGCTTTTCTAAATATCTCCAACATAGCTCAGCAGCAAAAACTAGAAAGAGAAATCCCATTCAAAATCACCTTAGACAAAATAAAATACCTAGGAATCTATCTCCTGAGACAAACACAGGAACTATATGAACACAACTACAAAACACTCTTCACACAACTAAAACTAGACTTGAGCAAATGGAAAAACATTAACTGCTCATGGATAGGACGAGCCAATATAATAAAAATGACCATCCTACCCAAACTTCTTTATCTATTTAGTGCGATACCCATTGAACTCCCAACATATTTCTATACTGATTTAGAAAAAACCATAACAAAATTCATTTGGAATAACAAAACATCAAGGATATCCAGGGAAATAATGAAAAAAAAAAAACACACACATGATGGGGGCCTTGCAGTCCCTGACCTAAAACTATATTACAAAGCAGCAGTCATCAAAACAATTTGGTACTGGCTAAGAAACAGAAAGGAAGATCAGTGGAATAGACTGGGGGAAAGCGACCTCAGCAAGACAGTATACAATAAACCCAAAGATCCCAGCTTTTGGGAAAAAAATCCACTATTCGATAAAAACTGCTGGGAAAATTGGAAGACAGTATGGGAGAGATTAGGAATAGATCAACACCTCACACCCTACACCAAGATAAATTCAAAATGGGTGAGTGACTTAAACATAAAGAAGGAAACCATAAGTAAATTGGGTAAACACAGAATAGTATACATGTCAGACTTTTGGGAGGGGAAAGGCTGTAAAACCAAGCAAGACATAGAAAGAATCACAAAATGTAAAATAAATAATTTTGACTACGTCAAATTAAAAAGCTTTTGTACAAACAAAACCAATGTAACTAAAATCAGAAGGGAAACAACAAATTGGGAAAAAATCTTCATAGAAACCTCTGACAAAGGTTTAATTACTCAAATTTAGAAAGAGCTAAATCAATTGTACAAAAAAACCAAGCCATTCTCCAATTGATAAATGGGCAAGGGACATGGATAGGCAGTTCTCAGATAAAGAAATCAAAACTATTAATAAGCACATGAAGAAGTGTTCTAAATCTCTTATAATCAGAGAGATGCAAATCAAAACAACTCTGAGGTATCACTTCACACCTAGCAGACTGGCTAGCATGATAGCAAAGGAAAGTAATGAATGCTGGAGGGTATGTGGCAAAGTAGGGGCATTAATTCATTGCTGGTGGAGTTGTGAACTGATCCAAACCATTCTGGAGGGCAATTTGGAACTATGCCCAAAGGGCAACAAAAGAATGTCTACCCTTTGATCCAACCATAGCACTGCTCGGTCTGTACTCCAAAGAGATAATGGACAAAAAGACTTGTACAAAAATATTCATAGCTGCGCTCTTTGTGGTGGCCAAAAACTGGAAAGTGAGGGTATACCCATCAATTGGGGAATGGCTGAGCAAATTGTGGTATATGTTGGTGATGGAATACTATTGTGCAAAAAGGAATAATAAAGTGGAGGAATTCCATGGAGACTGGAACAACCTCCAGGAAGTGATGCAGAGCGAGAGAGGAGCAGAACCAGGAGAACATTGTACACAGAGACTAATACACTGTGGTATAATCGAACGTAATGGACTTCTCCATTGGTGGTGTTGTAATGTCCCGGAACACTCTGCAGGGATCTAGGAGAAAAAACACTATTCATAAGCAAAGGATAAACTATGGGAGTGGAAACACCGAGAAAAAGCAACTGCAGTTGAGGGGACATGACAGAGGAGAGACTCTAAATGAAACTCTAATGCAAATATTGGCAACATAGAAATGGGTTTGAATCAAAAACACATGTGACACCCAGTGGAATCATGCGTCTTCTTCTCCTTCTCCTCCTTCTTCTCCTTCTTCTCCTCCTTCTCCTCCTTCTCCTCCTCCTCCTCCTCCTCCTCCTCCTCCTCCTCCTCCTTCTTCTTCTTCTCCTTCTTCTCCTTCTTCTCTTCTTCTTCTTCTTCTTCTTCTTCTTCTTCTTCTTCTTCTTCTTCTTCTCCTTCTTCTTCTTCTTCTCCTCCTCCTCCTCCTCCTCCTCCTCCTCCTCCTCCTCCTCCTCCTCCTCCTCCTCCTCCTTCCTCCTCCTCCTCTCCTCCTCCTCCTCCTCCTCCTCCTCCTCCTCCTCCTCCTCCTCCTCCTCCTCCTCCTCCTCCTCCTC